>NC_057798.1:144002896-144035626 GCF_018294505.1 Triticum aestivum | reverse complement strand
AGGCGCGGGGGTTTCGGGGCAAATAACTGCCCGGACCCTACCGCCAGGGCCCCTGGCGGTAGGTTGCGATGGAGGGGGACGGCGCCGTCTCCGCGGGCTGACGTGAATAAGTTTTCTACCGCCATGGGCCGTGGCGGTAGGCTATCTAACCCTACCGCCAGAGGCCCTGGCGGTAGGAAAAAGGGTCAAATCGCGAAATTTTTTCAAACAGGGGTCAGATCCTGAAATTCTTTCAAAAAGGGTCAAAACACGAAATTCGGCCGCAGACGGCTATGGCACAGCACAGTGGCAGCTGGAGTGCTGGATGGATCCATGGAAGATCGGGCGGTGCGTCACTTGGGCGGATAAACAAAACGGCACGAGAAGCTGGCGTTGATAGGAAACCCCGATCCGTTCGTCATCTGATCTCTGATGATAGGTAGTAGCAGACAGAGACGCAGCCCCTCCGTGAAAGCAACCGCTCTACGTACGTCTGTACCCAGCCAGGTGTCTGCGTCTCCCATCTGAACTAACGATCTCAAGACAAGGAAATCACGTAGCTGTATAGTACAAAAATTGTGAAAGGGCAGAAACAATTAGAGGGAGACCAACACCTGGCTAGCAACCGATCCGTATACTTGCATATGCAAATGCAACGCAAGGGAGCCCAACCGATCTAATTCTAAAACTGCACTACTGATATTTTTGTCCAGGCAGACAGGTCACAGGAGGAGAGGCTGCCCCGGCTCGAGCGAGCGCGAGGCGACAGGCAGAGAGACAGGATGCCGACCGGTGCGACCTGTATCCATGCCTTTTGCGGTGCCTGCGGGGGGCACAGACAGCAAGCCAACAAGAGAGTGAGAGAGAGAGATACCCCAAATCCATACGCCCTTCCCTGCGCCGCGCCACCCTCCCATATCCCCATGTCAGCCTGCCCTTGCGCCCCTCGCCCCCCAAAACGCCTGGCCAAGAAAATAATTCAGGGCACAAGGAAGGCAGGGCAGGCAAAAAGGCTCTAGTACGTGCATTTGTTTTCCGTCAAAGTTCGTGTGTGCTCCATGTTTTTGGGATACTACTTTTGTTCACGTTAATCAAATCGTACACCTTGCACGACGTCCCTTTTCCTTTGTTGCCAGCCATGTTTCGACCGTGTCCCATCCACACTTGTGATCCCGAAAAGGATCATGGGAACACAACCATGATGCTTACTAACAAAAGATGTGGTGGAAAAGTTACTCAACTTTGACGACTTATCACTACCAACATCATAACCAGTCGAAATTAACCGTCCAAGCTGTTGACCTTGACCCGGCTCTCAACCGGTGTTTACATAGCCGGCGACGATCAAAGCATCTATAGCCGGATGCCTCAAACCCCCTATACGCCCGGACGGATGTCCTGATCAGTGACCGGTCAAGAAGAGCTGACTCGGACGGACGCCTCAAAGGGGCTCAAACACTCGGGCTGACCGACACCCTTCACATCAAACCCAAATGTAGGGTTGATATGAGGATGAGTGGACGCGTCCGCCATGTCAAACCCGACAGACCTACGCCATCATAAATTGCACCAAATTCATCCTCTCAACTTATCAGATTAATTTGGTCTCTCCTCTCTTCTTCCTTCTCCTCCGCGCCGGACGTCTCTCAGCTCCATCGCCACCCTGGCTACTAGTACTGCAAAAGATGCGGTGGAAAAGCTACTCACCTTTGACGACTTATCACCACTAGCATCATTACCACACGAAATTAACCGTCCAAGCTGTTGACCTTGACCGTGTCAATCGTACAATGTTGTTCCATTCGGTCCTAACCATGTTTCCACAACCAGCCGGCGGCCACGAGTGTGGAAACTAATGTGGTTTTCGCTTACTCCTTGACCTTGACCGTGTTTTCGGAATCTGGTTGTGATGAGTGGTGCATGCTTTGTGTTTTCTTTCTTTCTTTTCATTTCTTGTGCCTTTTCCGGAGTTGGTAGCGATGAGTGCGCAAACTTTGCGACGTATTTTCCCCTTTTGTCCATTTTGATGACAAGTATTTTCGGACGGAGGGAGTAGTACGTGATGGAGTTTCTTCACCGCCTGTGTCAACTTCGCGACGTGATGGAGTTTTTTCACTGCCTCCGTCGTCGATTTCGCATGACACCACCACCAAAAACCACCCGAGTGGTCGATGAGGCATTGACCGCTGTTAATCCACACCCCGTTTAGCTTTAACCTCCATCAGGCCATACGCTCACGCACACCTGGATTTGCAACTAAACAAAGCACGCCTTAATAAGTTAATCAGGTCAGCACCCGGCAGCCAATGGTGCAATCGCCCGAAATTCTTCTCCCGCCGCCGCCCACCACCAGCTAGCTGCCCGCGTATATAAGCCTCGGGACCGGCGCCGCACATTCGCCGTCGTCGTCGTCCTGGCGCTCGCCGATCGAGGCCAGCAGGTAGATAGACATCCGCTACGCGGGCGCGCTCGTCAGGGAGCAGCTAGCAGGTAGCCGCCGCCATGTGGCCGTCGTCCTGGTTCTGGTCGTGGCCGTGGGGGTGGGGCGCCGCCGTGCTGGTGGGCGCGGCGTGCCTGTGCGCGCACGCGGCGGCGGAGGCGCTGTGGCTGCGGCCCCGGCGCCTGGAGCGGCACTTCGCCCGGCAGGGCGTGCGCGGCCCCGGGTACAGCTTCTTCGTGGGCAGCTCCATCGAGCTGGTGAGGCTGATGCTGGACGCGTCGTCCCGCCCCATGGCGCCGCCGGACTCCCACGACGTCCTCCCCCGGGTCCTCGCCTTCTACCACCATTGGAGGAAGCTCTACGGTAAGCAAAGCATACACATACGCATATGACAAGCTCTCTTCTTCTTCTTCTTCCAATTTCTCTCTCGATCAATTCCCAACGTCTCTACCACCTGGCTCAGTTCATGCATCGATCGAATTTGTTTTTGCCTAGTTCCATCGCCGCATGCAATTGATCAAATATTTTTAAGGAAAAGCGCGTGCATTTGCGATTAAAATTCTGCATATAGGAGGAAATAAACAAAGATTAGACGACGAGACAGCGTGACGCGTGAAGCCGGCCGGAGGAAAGGAGGGGACATGCTTCCATGCTTTTGCAAGTAGGAACAAGAACTGAGGATTTTTAAAAACCATGGTGCCTCCCTCGCTTGGTTAGGTGACCCCCTCCATTTTACCTTTTTTGACGTAGTAGTATGTACGTACTACATATAGATATAAATATACACTACTTGCTTCATTCGCTTTTGTAAATCTTAAAGGATAAAAAATTAAAAAGCACCAGCAAAATCAGCTCCTTTTCTAAAAAAAAACCAGCAAAATCAGCAATTCACTGCATGCAATAAGCTAGGCTAGCCTCCGTCGCAGGTCAAACCTGGTGAGATGTTGGCCATGATCCGCCGATCGTTCCACCAGGCTGTCGACGCGCGATAATGCGACTAGATTAAGCAAGCGGCGAACAGCCTTGCGGCGAGGAGAGTCGCAGATCGATCCATGGCCACATGCGCGCTAGCTTAATCTGTGCTTAAGTCGTCGTCGGTTGATGCTGCGTATGAGCAGCATGAGCAGCGCATTGCCAGCCAGAGCATGCGGCATATATCGGTTGATTCAGGATCCAAGTTTTGATTCCGGCAGTTTGCTCTGATTAGTTTAAATCTTGCGGCGCGCGGCACGGCTGCCGACGATAATCCCCTCTCGTTTTCAACGGCTGTGGTGGTGATTAGTTAGTGTCATTAGTTTGGGTGTGGAATCTTGTTGCTGATCGATCATGAGGAGATCACGAGCACGGCATGAATATGTAAATCTGCACAGTAATTCCCCCCTGCCTCGATCTCAACCGTCAAATTCAGATCGAACGGTTGAACGTGTGCGACAGACATAATTCTGACGACTGACCCGCGCTAGCAGTTCAGAGTTCAGACAGCAATTTTTTTTTGTCAGACAACATGTTTGGCTGAATTTGTGCGTGTTGTTTGGCAGGTCCGAAGCATCTGATCTGGTTCGGGACCAAGGCGAGGCTGACGATCAGCGCGCCGGAGCTGGTCCGGGAGGTGCTGCTGACGCGGGCGGAGCACTTCGACAGGTACGAGGCGCACCCGCTCATCTGCCAGTTCGAGGGCTACGGCCTCGGCAACCTCCGGGGCGACCACTGGGCGCGCCACCGCCGCGTCCTCTCCCCGGCGTTCCACACCGAGAACCTCAAGCCGCTCGTGCCCTTCATCGCCGCCACCATGCGCCGGATGCTCGACGAGCTGGCGGCGAAGGCCGTCGGCAATGGCGCCGGCGGCGAGGCGGAGGTGGACGTGGCCGAGTGGTTCCAGCGCGTGCCGCAGGAGGTCATCACCTTCGCCACCTTCGGGCGCCGGAACTACGAGGACGGCAGGGTAGTGTTCGAGCTCCAGGACGAGCTCGCCGGCCTCGCCGCCGACGCGCACAGCAAGGTGTACATCCCCGGGTACCGCTTCCTGCCGCTGAGGAGGAACCTGCGCGTGTGGCACCTGGTCAGGGAGATCAGGAAGGGCCTGGCCGCCTTCATCGCCAACCTGCCCAAGGACGGTCACGGCGACGAGCAGCGGCGGGACGGCATGAGGGACCTGATGAGCTTCATGACGCCGGCCATGACGACGGAGGAGATCATCGAGGAGAGCAAGAACTTCTTCTTCGCCGGGAAGGAGACGCTCGTCAGCCTCCTCACCTGGGCCACCGTCGCCCTCGCCATGCACCCGGAGTGGCAGGACCGCGCCCGCCAGGAGGTCCTCGACGTCGTCGGCCGCGACGACCTCCCCACCAAAGACCACCTCCCCAAGCTCAAAACCGTACGCACCGTGCTCTCTCGCTCCCATGCACGAGAGCAGCTTCCATGTTTCCAGCTAATTAATGGCGATGTGCTATGTATGCATGCAGGTGGGGATGATCGTGAACGAGACGCTGAGGCTGTACCCGCCGGCGGTGGCGATGATCCGGACGGCGAACCGGGACGTGGAGCTGGGCGGGTGCGTGGTGCCGGCGGGCACGGAGCTCCTCATCCCGATCCTGGCGGTGCACCACGACGAGGAGCACTGGGGCGCCGACGCGGCAGAGTTCAACCCGGCGCGCTTCGGCGACGACCGGCGGCCGCGGCACCAGATGGCGTTCATGCCGTTCGGCGGCGGCGAGCGGGTGTGCATCGGGCAGAACCTGGCGCTGATCGAGGCCAAGGTGGCGCTGGCCGTCGTGCTGCAGCGGTTCGCCTTCCGCCTGTCGCCGGCGTACGTGCACGCGCCCAGGGTGCTCATGATACTCAACCCGCAGTACGGCGCGCCGGTCATCTTCCGGCCGCTGTGATCACGACCGGCCAACGCCGGCCGGCCATCCATCCCCAATGTCAATGTTAGTCGGATTCAATTAATTCCTTTCTGTATATTACCACCGTCTCATCTGTCAAGTGAAAATGTATAAAGTTATAGTACCATACGTACGCAACAAGTGCCAGATTACAAAGAAGAGAAGCATATGTAGCTGTTCATTGTCAGTTTTGCCACATTTACTTTTTTCGCTTAATCCTCCTGAATCTCATACCAGCGATGTAAACCTGTAAGTATTCGCAAACATGAAAACAACAAAATATACAAAAATGGTAGGCTTCATGTCGTCCCCCAAATTAATCGTACCAGGTGCGGCGCACTCTCACATCTTCAGGATGACCAACAAATTGCGGTATATATATCGAATCTGGTTCGGCAGATTTGTTTGAACCATATATGCATGCAGCAATGCTTCATGTTCTTGTGAAATGACAAGCTGTTTCTGTAAATATGATAAAACACTAGACAATTCTATACAGGGTAGCACATTACACAGGAAGAAATGGATTGCCTTTCTCGAACACTGTTTTTTTTTTCAAAGGGTAATTTTGAATTTCTTGAGGGTCTATAATGACAAGCGCACGAGCTTCTCGATTTCCTTGATAATTAAGTCTCGCTCCTCGTCAAGTTGTTCATCTTCACCTAGTAAGAGGAATGCACTACAAGTGTCACACTCTGCATACATCTCCCACAATCTAAAAAGGAATCCTCCTGAACACTACAGTCACAGCTTTTATGTTTGGTTGCTCCATTATCACTCGCATCAATTGCTTAGTCAGAGCACAAAATCTGATAATCCAGTAGGGTTAAGCTGGAAGTAGAGAATTACCTTTGCTTGCAGGAAGAGCATGGAGTAACTTCAATAATTCTTTGTGGTTGTCTACCAAAACTTGAATTATATCACGAGGCTTGTTTGGATTGGCAACAAATACCTAATTCCATGCAGCAAAAATGAACCGCCGATAAGGTAAATAGATGTGCTCATAATGTCATATTTGACCAACCATAACTACTTGCAGAATTATCAAAATCAAACAAGTGCAAAGGTTGGAAAGAGATAAAGGAATACCTTAAAAATGTGAAAGGAACATATCCTGATATTTTTGCTTGAATCCTACAAGTGATTCAGTATAGTGGAGGTATTAAGAAGGGATAGGCATAACCAAAAAAATGCTGGTTAGCTGTGAAGCTCGAAGGAAACCTATAACTGCTTCCCAGCTTTCATCTAGCATATTGACCGTGTCTATTCAAACATTTCTATATCAAGCCTGACACTCAAACAGTACACAATTTGTTGCAGGAAACATAATTGTCAGTTATATTATATCACCTTTCTATCAGCTAGACTGTAAATAATTATGCCATGTGTCATAGTTACAAACAGAACAGCATTCAGCTCTGGACCAGTAGTAGCCAAAACTTTAAATATCATGGTGGCTGGCGAGCCAGTAATACAAAAGCAGTGTTTCTCATTTCTCATACTAGTACCACCATCCTCCATTGTTAAAAGCAAGATGAGCAGAATATAGGAAGTGAGAACGATAATAAGTGCATGGATGATTACTGAATGTAGAAGCAGGAAATATATAACATAACTAACAATTTAATACCTTTAGTAGGCCCATCATAATGTTCAAGTAACGAACTTCCAAAATGTACCGCTTCATTATCTGAGCATTTGGGGCCTCCAACAGAAATTCTGAAAGAAACTGACATACAGTAACACACTTTTATGTTTCCTTTCTCAGCGTGCAACAAAAAATGTTAATAGAGTAACCAAAAATAGGCTAACCTTCACTGATTGTCTTCTTGTCACATAATTATCTGAAGTTAAAAGCCTTTTGTAGAGTTCAAAGAACTGCACATATTTACATAATCAACGTGACACGAAATGTTGATCAGTCAATTCAAAACATATTTATTTTGTTAACATGAACATGGTGGAATTCACTCATTTCGCAAAAAGTATATTTTTCTCTCACATCTACCTGTTCATAATGGGAAATGAGAAACTCGGAGACTGCATCTTCATGTCTAGTGAGCAAATCCTGCAAAAAATCATGTCAATTACACATAGCAACAGTGAAGAACCAAGCATAAAGCCCAATCACAGTCTAACATAAATACCAAATTAACAATTTGGATTTACCTTGAAGGTATTCAGAGCATCAGAAGCAATATCAAAGTTTGGCAATTCAACATACTGGAAAAACAACTCGAAGCTATTTGACTCCAATATATATCTGAAAGAGCACTACAAAATCAAAATGCATGTAAAATTAATCAACTATGTAATTAGTTAAATCATTTCTCTGTACGTTGCTTCAGGCAACCATCTCATAGCTCACGAACAAAGCCAACTGCTCATACATACATTTAGAAGGTAAACTGAAGGAAACACTGTTTCAAATTCAACAGCATCACAATGCTTGTCAAACCAGGATTAGTTTAGTGGGGAGTCAACTTAGGAAGAAGAACTAACTTCTGCAGGAAAAAAAAAACTTTCCATGGGTGACTGTGACTGTATGTGAAATCAATGAATTATTTTACTGTATCTGGCACTATGTACGATTACAGAGTTTCTATGGAGAAAAAATCGAAATATACTCAATACATATTTTCTTCCAAGGCACACATGCCGGACACCATATGTTAAAGCAAGTCGTTATTAGCCCATAATAACGACTAAGAAATAGAAAATATAGTTTAATGGAGACTTTGAAGCCTTACTTTGCAAGTGAGGGATATTTTATGCATTCTCGCAACATGTTTCCACAGTTCAATGCGACTTCCAAGTTCTTGTAGCTAGCACAACATAGTTAATCAATCAAACACAAAAATATCACAATTGCATATATTGTATACATGAACCATAAACAAATACCAAAAAATTGAAGTATAGGTGGGGAAATATATTGAAAATGCTCCAACTCAACAACCGAAGTAACCAATGGGTAGTGACTAGCAGAAGTTCATGGCCAAACATAACAATCATACAAGTTCATGGCCAAACATAACAACCGATGGAACATTAAGCAGTTGGCTACAGGTAGGGATGAAAATGGAGCAGAAACTTTCCACATTTTCTGTGGAAAAGGAAACAGAGGAAATGCAGAAACAGAAACGAAATATTGTGAAACGGGAGTGAAAACGGATTTCTTTTTTACACGGAAACAGAAACGGAATGTCATTTTCCAGCAGAATAGTTGTGGAAACAATTCTGTTTCCATAAATACAGAACTTTCCATCTTTGCCATGGTTGCTACGTGGCCTAGTACAGCACGAGATGAAGCCCATGTTGTGGCCCAACAACCAGAATGCTAATACCTAGCCTAATCTCCTACACTTCACAATTCCTAATTGGGCACGCGAGCACGCCACCGCCGCTGCGGTGCCATGCACTCATCCCCAGCTGGCCAGCCCACACACCACCGCCGAAAGCCATCCACCCATCGCTGCAGTGCGCAGGAACCTCTACGTCGGTGCAGCTGGTTTAGGAATTAGGCCATGGGCTTACGAGATTGTCGAAAGACATTGTAGTCATATCAATTAAACAGGTATGTTTGTTTACTTGTGTTTTTCTATGGTTCAAGAGGTCGCTTAGTTTCAGTGGACATCCGCTTTCGTAACCGTGTCTGCACAATATTCGCTCTGCATTTATTTCCGGTAGTATACTTACTTACTTACGAAGCCTTTTATCCCAAAAAAGTTGGGGTAGGCAAGATATGAAACCCTTTCACGAGGACTTCCCAGGAGGTCACCTATCCTAGTACTACTCTCGCCCAAATGGGTTTCACACCCAAAAGACTGACTAGTTTTTACGTTGGCTTGCCAAGCCTATCACAACCCTTAGATATGAAACCCTTTCACGAGGACTTCCCAGGAGGTCACCCATCCTAGCACTACTCTCGCTCAAATGGGTTGTATCCCCGGGAAATGTGGCAGTATCAGTTTGGTATTTGTTTCCGGGGTTTATGTATTCATTTTAGCTTCACAGAAAAAATGTGGCAGCACTCAGTTATGTCTGTTTCCGCTCCGTTTTCATCCCTACTTATAGGCAGCAGATAGATAGCTTCCACATGGTAGCATGATCGGATTACTACTAATAAACCAATCAACATGTACAAAGTGTGTCAATAACTCGACAATAGGCCTTACCATACAACAAGGAAATCTAGAAGATCAACATGATTTTCGATATACTGCACGCAGCAGTGGCTTTCATCAACCTTCTGCCTTAACAAAATGCACCAGCAGTGGGCAAGATCCTTTCTACCCTGTAATGTGAAAGTAATAAGTCTAATACGCTTAGCAAAAAATGACATCACATTCAATTGATGAATACAATACCTCCCAACCCAGCGAAGGTAGGTTCTGAACAAAAAGAGAAAGGACACCCTCCTTGCAAATTTCAAGGGCTATCTGTAAGACATGATCCTGGTTTGGTTCAACTTCTCCATCACCAGAAAGTGTCTGCCTCAATGTAAATATGTTTTTCTCAACATCTTCGAGGGCCTGATAAAGGAAGCGACAAGGCATAGTATATGAGCAACCAGTGGTCTGTATCCATGGTCTAATGTGTGTTAAATACTTGTACAAATAGACACACGACAGCCACGAAACAATAAAAACAATACATAGTAACAAAAAAAAACACTCCCATGATTATATGCAGGCTCCAAATGTGCCTCACAATTGCAGCCGACCTGTATACAGACACTGTTATAAAGCATTAACAGGAAATGCATGTTTGGAGGTACAAGTAATGCAACTCCTGTAATTCTTACACTTACAAACCAGATGCTAATTTGTAAACAAAGCCAATTCTAGCATAACCTTTTATTAGATGCACGGCGTAACGCTTTTAACGGATATATAAAAGAAAACATCCTTTTGTTAGAAGGAAAAAAGAAGTGATGCAGTGAGCCATTCCCTTATCAGGTGGAACCAGACTCGAGGATAAGCTAGTTCTTGAATTAGATTCACACTGACATGGATGCCTCTGTGAGCACCAGCATTGGGGCAAAAGGAGCACTCGACTGCCAAACACATTTTCTCCAGATGCCATTACTGTCTGAAGCTTTGGCCGACACACTAACCCTTGCATCCACAAGACGGCAGAGCCACACAGATGACAGATCACTGGCAATTCCGGTTCCTACCAAGTCACTTGCTTGCACGACGGATTACGCTGCGAAGCTCCAACCATATGAAGGCACAACTTTCACTGCCAGTAAACATTCGTCAGCTACAAGGGACTGAAGCACTGGCATTAAGATCTAGAGAGAACACTCCTCGGTGCAGAAGGCAATCCCAACTCCCCTCCCCGATCGGGATGAGAAGACGCTAGCCCCGACCCGGGACGCGCAGATCGGCCGGGAAGTGCGCGGAAATGGTCAGAGAGGGTAAAGACGCGAGAGAGGGGAGCAGCACCTTGGCACCGGTCTTGGTGTCGAGCGCGAGGAGGGAGTCCTTGATGGAGCGCACGAGGTCCTGCTGCGACGAACGCGGCCGCGACGCCGCGCGGAAGAAGAAGGACATCTCGCCGCCGGCGGAGGGGGCTGAACCGGCGGCGTGGGGAGCGGTTGGGGGCAAAGCCGAGCCGCCAGACGAGGAGTTGAGGACGACGACCGAGCAATGCGCAGCGAGCGTCAGCTTTCTTTCTTTCCGTTTTCACAGGCCGATGGCGTACAGTTTGGGGATTTTCAGGGGTCAGTTTTTTTTTTGAGTGGATTTTCGGGGGATCAGTTGTTAGTTTTTTTTAGGAGATCATTTTTTTTCTTTTGAGTTGTTGATTGTTTTTGAGATAGCTAACCACACCGGTGGATCAGTTGTTAGTAAACTATAGGTGATTTCCTTGCACGTTCTTGCAGGATTTTAAGGATTAATTTTAGTTAAATTTTATATGAATGAAATGATCTAAATCAAAAGACATTATTTTCAAAAGTAATTATGTCTGAACAAAGAGTATGCATGTAGCTGGACAATTAGAGATAGAACAATTAAATTGGGACATGCATGTACTACAGAATAGTTTTAATGGATGATGATGTGGCACATTTGGTGATGTGAAGAGATGCATGTTGAGAGAATTAGAGTTAGTGAGGATCAACTATTTAGGTATTATAGAAATCAAACCTGACCACATGAGGCTCGGCATGGCCGAGCGGTAAAAGGGACTGGCACGGCAGGCCCCACAAAAGCCTAGCCACAAGGATCGGCCGAACACCTAGGTATAAAGGCCAACATGTAGCTTTTTGGCCTGCCATTTGTTTTTCAAAATTTAGAGAAGTCTAAAATTAAGAGGAAAAAATACGAAAACATTTACAATTATGAAAAGAACATAGAAAAATCTAAAAAGTAGAAAAAGGCCTAGTTATGCGTCGGACCATGTTGTGCAGATTCGTAATTAAAAAGGCCGTGTCGTGCCCGACCTTAGGGCATGGCTTTTGGAATATTCTTACGTCGGCCCGTTTCTTTTAGTCGTGTGTCGTACCGAGCTGAAATTACGAGCCTATGGGCTGGCCCGCGCGACACGATTCACATGACTAGGTTTGGTCAATATGTCCACGCACATTTATATAGGATTCGCCGGTCCGTTGCACATGAGGTCGATGATACTCAACGTGCCGAATTTCAAAGGGTAGAGGAAGGCATATCGGCGGCGTTCCTGACGTCTGCATCTTGAGCTGGGATTCTTCCAACCTATACTTCAGAATCTCCATCTGTCTGCATCTTGAGCTTGGAAAGCCTCCATTTTATCGAAAATCCAAATCTGAGCCCGAGCTCATCTGCACCTGCGCTCACCAAAAAATTCAAAATAAATACTAAAAAAATTCAAAAAATTCCAAAAAAATTTGGGGTGGTGGACAATTTGATGCGTGAGATGCGCCCCAATTTTCAAAACATTTGGACTTATGTGCAGCTCTCAGCAAAAAAGACAAATCGGAGGTTTGTAAAAATGTGTACTGTTCATATACTGTTTTGGTCTGATTTGTCTTTTTTGCTGAGAGCTGCACATAAATCCAAATGTTTTGAAAATTAGGGCGCACCTCACGCATCAAATTGTCCACCACCTCAATTTTTTTTCGGAATTTTCGGAATTTTTCTGAATTTTTTACGAATATTTTTTTGAACGGGTGCAGATGCACCCGGGCACCGAAACGCCGCACTCCCATTTTATCCTTTATTTTACTTGATAAACACTTTTTTTCACTAAGGATGGGTTAGCTAGGGTTTAGGGGACATGTGTCAGCATTATTATCTAATTTGTGAGTTGACTATTTAGTCCGATGTGGCTACCTTTGTGATACCAACTGTTGTTGTAGGGTGTCATTCCTTTCTTTACCTTCCTCTGTCGACCTTGGTAACAAGGAAGGAAGAGAAGGAACGACCATCACTGACAGTCGAAATACACGCGAAGGAGATCCCGCCATATATATACCACCACCTAAGAGATGAGAGTTGTTGAAGCGTCCTGACTGTTGTCGTAGGTGGTGGTTGTTGTACTTTCCCTCTATTAAGACGATGGTAGAGAAAGAGGGGAAGTAAAATGATACGTCTCCAATATATCTACTTTTTCAAACACTTTTGCTATTGTTCTGGCCTCTAATTTACATGATTTGAGTGAAACTAACCCGGGCTGACGGTATTTTCAACATAACTGCCAGGGTGTTATTTTTATGCAGAAATAAAATTGCTCGGAATTGGACGACAATTTTTGAAAATTTATTTTGAAATATATAAAAAATAGTGGAGGAAAGAAGTACCGAAGAGGAGCCAGGGAGCCACATGGGCAGGAGGCGCGACCGAGCTTTGCTACATCTACGTAAAAAGTCTTACGAAACTTACGTAGAAGCTTATGTGGCCTAATTTGGTTGGAAGTTAAAATGGCCCAGGCCCACCCCATGAAAATCAGGGGGCTGATTAGTTTAGAGGAAGGAAGGTTACGTAAGATTAAGTAAGAGCCTACGTAGGTGTAGCATTTTTGGGCGCGACCATCCCCCTGTCCGTGCCACGTGGCCATGCGGGCCCCCTGTGCCCCACCACCATCCCCCACTCCGCCGGCAGCGTGAACGGCAGCTTCGGAGACCTCTCTCCATCCATCGCACAGGCAATGTACTACCCAAACCGAAAATGCTAAACCTACGTAAACACCTACGAAGGGTTACGTAACTTGCCAAATCCTAATCCTAATTGCCCCCTGATTTTCAGTGGGATGGGGCCTTCACCCCGCACTTCCAATCCTAATCTTACAAGTCAGGCTGTATGTAAAACAATTACATAACCCTTCGTGGGTCTAACATTACTGCTACCCAAACTGCCCCTGACTCCTTAATATACTACAGGAATTTTGTGGTAGTACTATCATATCTGCGCCGTTGGATCCCAGAAATAAACAGTCCAAAATAATATGATGTACTGTAAAAGGACTCATTTCTTTTGATCTGAGATTATTACACGCGGGTTATAGGAGTATATAGCACCTAGAGTTAGTCCTAACTCTATACGTATTGGTGATTGTCTACATGAACACGTACTACTACATCACAGCGTGCTTAACTAGTCCTACATGAACACGTACTACATCACAGCGTGCTTAATTCCAACAGACACGGGACGGGCTTTTTGGCTTCAGGGTCGGCCAATTTGGGCTGAACCAAAGCTATATGCCGCCGCCGCCGGCAGGCAACATCCAAACCCTAACCCCACGTACAGAACGTGGCAAATAACCAGGCAGCCATGGAAGATCTCCCCGATGAATTGCTCGCGGACATCCTCCGGCGCGTTCCTCCACGGAGTCTCGCGGTGTGCCGGAGCGTCTGCAAGCACTGGTGCGCCGCCGTCGACACCCACGAGCTGCTCCTCGCGGTCGCGCACCGCGTGCCCTGCGCTCTGCACGGCATCTTCGTCAACTACGTCAACGTGCGAAGGTCCGGATTCTTCTCCCGCATCACGGCCGGGACTACCAGCCAGCCCTCTATCGACGCCAGATGGTTCGCTTCATTCCCTGGCCAACTGACTCGCCACCGTAGCGTCCTGGATCACTGCAACGGCCTCCTCCTCTACGAGAACAAGCAGGTGCATGTGTGTAACCCCGTGACACGCAGGCGGGCAACGCTGCCTGCCCCGCCACGCGCACAAACTCCCTACAGCCACTTGCCCTACTACCGCCATCGTATGTACCTAATGTTCGACCCAACCATGTCGCTGCACTACCATGTCCTCTTCTTCCCTGATGCTCCCGACAGGCCAAAGCCACCGTATTTTCAACCTGCGGGTGTGTCACAGTCTATGAGAGCAAATCACGAGCACGAGTGTAACACCTTGGGTGTAATGGAATGGCCACCGTACGTGTACCCGCTGCAAGTTTTCTCGTCGAAAACTGGCCGGTGGGAGGAGAAACAATTTGTTCGTCAAGGTGATGCGGCGGTTACCGTGTCGGATGTGTGGTCAGATGGATCTTCACCAATTAGCTGCCAAGATGGGCTTCGACGCCATGCAGTGTACTGGCGGGCATCGTTCTATGTATATTGTGACACCGGTTTCATTATGAGGTACGTACAAATGATGTTACGATGGACTACTTTTGTTGATTATTATTATTCTCTTGTTTATACTTTACATATTATGTAGGTTGTCACTTGAAGACCGAATATATTTAGCGATCAAAACCCCAAGACAAGATATAACAGGGTGCAAGAGACATCTTAAGACATACGAGTATCTCGGAAAATCCAAGCATGGTGTCTACTTCACCGCTTTCCATGGTTACCAACTTCAGGTATGGGTACTAAGGGACACATTAGAATCATGTCGAACTCCTGAGTGGGAGCTGAAGCATCAAGTGGACCTTGAGCCTAAGTTAAAGCTACACTATAACAGACACTTCAGAAGAGAAAAGTATGAAAAGTGTTGGATCTTAGATTCTTGTGATGAAGAGTCCGAGGATAGTGGACACTATGCATGGGATTCTAGTGATGATAGCGTCATTGATGTTGAAGGAGGTATTAATATGGATTACAAAGATTATTACTTTGCCGTTGACTTGCTGGGGTACCATCCTTACAAAGAAATTGCTTTCATGGGCAACCGTTTCCAAGGATTTGCTTACTACTTGGACAACTCCAAGTTACAATACTTGGGGTCACCTTACCCAGCATACCTAACCAAGCATGATCGTCGTTTGCTACCCATGCTTGAGTCATTCATCTACACTCCTTGCATGGATGATCTGCTTCCTGTTCAAAATGATGCATGATGAGCAAGTTCTTAATTTAATTAGATATTAAGTAGGTTAGCAATATGTTTTAGGTGAGAGAATAATCAAATGGTGGATGGTGGGATGCTATATATGTTTTCTATAATTGAATAATGTTCTTTTTTAAAGAGGTGCAACTTGATTCTTGTTACTTTTTTTGTCGGTTTTCTCCATATAGTTTTGCTAAAAAATATATCGATGTGTTTGGTTTTCAAGTGACGTGAAAGAGGTGTAAAATTCAATTAATGTTGGGTGAGACATCTATTAATAATACATATAGATTTCGTGACTGTTCCAATGGTCACCCCCCTGACCCTTTCATCATGTATATTCTGGAGTATGAATTACACATGACTACAAAAGAAAGGCAGTTGACATATACATGGATGAATACCTTTTTTTTATCTTGCAGGAGAGGGAAACCCAATATTATACCAGCATCTCTTTTATATTGCGAAATATGCATTAGTGAAGTACCTCACCTTATACATTGAAGTATTCTTCATTTTATTTTTCACATGGCGCTTTTTTGCAACTAAACTGATGTGACACAATCTATACAGGAATGTTGTTCATGTAATTAAACACCCAATGGATGGATATTTAAAAGATAGTTCAATATAAACTATATTTCTCGTACTAAAATATTTATGCGAGCATTCAGCACGGCCTCGCGCCGTATTTTCACACCAGCGCAGGTCCCATCATGAGCGTAAGTATGCGCTATAAAGCAGGATGAAAGTCTATTTCGAGGAGCGCAAGTATGCGGCAGCGCAGTGGTTTCACACATATATGTCTTACGTTTGACATAATATGGTTTGAGTGAAATGCTATTAGTCCACTAACTCAAACGATTGCACGCTTTAGGTCAAGAACTCAAGAAGTGATCCGATTTAATCAATAAAATCATTTATTTGATCATGTAAGGCCAAAACCAATTCAAAAGAGAAAAACCCGTCTACATTTTTGCCACATCAGCGTACCTTGGACCGCTCGTGCTTGGTTTAATTTCTAGAGGGTGTCCTTTGCAAAAATTGCAAAATCTACCAGTTTATTTGCTTTAAAAAAGGAAAACGTTTGTTTTCCGCCTGCTGATTTCCACGCCGCACAAACCGCCTGGAATGCACGACACGTGTCTAGCCGCACACACCACTCGCAACCGCCCCAGCCTTATCTTCTTAGCGTCCACATGTTCGTCCTCACTCTTTTCCCCTTCCCTTGCTGCCACATGCGGGAGGGAGGCCTCGCGCCGCAGCATGAAGTGATGGAGGAGGAGGCTGGAGGCTAGAGGCTGGCGCCGCTCGTCGCTGGTGCTGCAGCGCAATACGGGAAGGCTGGAGGCGGGCCGCTCATCACCAGAGGGGGCTGCGTCCCCGTGGATCTCGCCACAGCGGCGGAGCTACGGTGCAGCACAAGCGATGCTGCGACACCGTGGAGCTCGGCAATGCTATGACCCCATGGAGGTCGGCAGCAGCGGTACTGCAACGGGAGCTCTCGCCGGTGGTTCCCGGAATTCCATTTGAATAGGCAACCTCCGGTTATTTCTCATTTATTATTTGTGGATGATAGTCTGTTATTTTTCAAGGGCCCAATCGACCAAGTAATAACCATCAAGAATATTCTGAGGGTGTATGAAAAGAGAACTGGGCAGTTATTAAGTCCTGATAAGTGTTCCATCATGTTCGGGAAAAAGTTGTAGGATCGAAAGTAGGTCTAGAGGGAGGGTGATCAGACTACTTGACAAAATAAGAATCTAGCCTTTTCCCCAATTTTAAGTGTTGACAGATTTTAGCAACTAGTACAAGTCAAGCAATCAACCTACACATGCAATTCTAAGAGTGTAGCGACGGAAAGTAAAACATTGCATATGAAGGTAAATGGAAGGGTTTGGAGAAGGCAAACGAAATGTAGACACGGAGAGTTTTGGCGTGGTTCCGATAGGTCGTGCTATCGTACATCCACGTTGATGGAGACTTCAACCCACGAAGGGTAACGGTTGCGTGAGTCCACGGAGGGCTCCACCCACAAAGGGTCCACGAAGAAGCAACCTTGTCTATCCCACCATGGATATCGCCCACACAGGACTTGCCTCACTCGGGTAGATCTTCACGAAGTAGGCGATCTCCTTGCCCTTACAAAATTTCTCGGTTCAACTCCACAATCTTGTCGGAGGCTCCCAAGCGACACCTAACCAATCTAGGAGACACCACTCTCCAAACGGTAATAGATGGTGATGATGACGAACTCCTTGCTCTTGTGCTTCAAATGATAGTCTCCCCAACACTCAACTCTCTCACACAGATTTTGCTATGGTGAAAAGATGATTTGAGTGGAAAGCAACTTGGGGAAGGCTAGAGATCAAGATTCTTGTGGTGGGATTGGAATGTCTTGGTCTCAACACATGAGTTTGTGGTTCTCTCTCAGAAAATGAGTAGTGAAAGTGTAGGCACGTTCTGATGGCTCTCTCTCAAATGAAGAAGAGGGTGGAGGGGTATATATAGCCTCCACACAGAATCAACCGTTACACACATTTGACCTAACTCCGACAGACCGAATAAAAGAACTCGGTGAGACCGATTCAGTTCAAAATGTGAACGTTAGGAATCTCAGTGGGACCAACATGATCAACTCGGTGGGACCGATGTGCTATGGCTTACGGCAAACATCAACTCGGTGGCACCGATTGCATCAACTCGGTTAGACCAAAGTGAAGCAATGGGCAACAGAGAGGATGTCAAGCAAACTCGCTGGGACCGATTCCTCATTTCGGTGAAACCAAAATGTTACAAAGGGGAACAGAGAGTTTGCAAGGCCATCTTGGTGAGAATGAGATCCGTATCGGTGTGACCGAATTGTCTAGGGTTTCTGGCAGTGGCTATGTCAACTGAACTCAGTGGCGCCAGAGACCAAATCAGTGGGGCCGAGTTTGACTTTGAGTTTTGGACATATGTGGAATGAGAAAGTGGCTGAGGGTTTTAGAGCAATATCACTAAGCACTTTGATAAAGTAGACCATTAAGAAACACCTCATCCCCTTTTAATAGTATTGGCTTTCTTATGGACTCAATGTGATCTTGGATCAGTAAATGAAAATGAAGAGTCTTGAGCTTTTGCCAATCTTTATCCTTAGCATTTTGAGGGGTCCACATCTCTAGTCCATGCCATGCCAATCATTGAACTTTCTGAAATATTTAACTTGAATGGATATTAGTTCAAGCTATATGTTGTTATGAATTACCAAAACCACTCGGGGATTAATTGCACTTTCAGTCTCCGCCTTTTTGGTAATTGATGACAACATATAGATCAAAGCTTCGACAAATGATAATATGAATGAAATACATCGTCACTTTGAGAAGTATGTGATAAGAAAGAGCTCCCCCTAAATTTGTGCATTATTTAAAATTTGCTTTTGAATGCAAATGCATAATCGATAGGATCATGGGTCACTCTTCCATGTCACATACATCTTGGGGGAGCAATAAAAATGATAATAGTTAAATAACATGCACTCATCACCAAGGGTAAACATGATTGATCATACACCATATCATAGATATCATCATGCAAGCACACATTAAGGCATAGTATGATCAAACACATGATCACATAAGTATCTCACAAGCATAACAAACATTGTAGCATAGGAATCAAACAAGCAAATGATCAAAGTAGCAAGAGAGGCAAATGAAACCAACAAAAGGCAAAACACTCTCTCTAGAAGCCTAATGATTTCTACACTTTCTCCCCCTTTGGCAACAAGTTACCAAAAAGCTTGAAAATGCATAGTGCTATACGACACTCTAGGCACGATCTTCGGGAGCTCCTGAAGTGGTCTTCTGGCTGGTTGCTCTGGTGTGCATAGATGGCGTGGAGAGGATAACATCTACAAATGCTTTGGAGGATGTCTGTGGAGCTGGAGGTACAACCGTGGCAGTTGCTGCAGATGCTGAAGTGGTAGTCCCAAAATCTCTCACAACTGGCACTGCTGATGACCTTTGTGCCCTTGGCACTCTCTCAAAAGAATCTGTAGTAGGTCTGTCATTCCTGTCCTCAACTTCTTCCTGGAGCTTCTCCACAGTGGTCTGGATCTCTGTGACCTTCACATCTAGATCATGAAATTTTGTATCAATGATCCTCTCAAGACTCTCTTGATTTTGAGTCAGTGTGGCCAAGCCCTTCTCAATTCTCACTGTAGCCTCAAGCAGATAACTGAGTTGATCCTGCTTGGTCATAAGCATCACTGTTGAAGCATCTGGTGCATTGGCTGCCTTTGCTGCTTTTGCAGCCTTTGCTCTCTCTCTCTCTCTCTCTCTCTCTCTCTCTCTCTCTCTCTCTCTCTCTCTCTCTTCTCCTGAACTTTTGCACAAGTTGGATGAGATGCATCCATGACAATCTCATTGTCCTCAAAATCTGGCCTCAGGGGAAGATGCTCTCCATCAAGAAGATATGTCTCGCTTCCCATCTTGGAATCGATCCACATCTGTATGTGAGGGGCATATCCACATGATCTCTTCTGATTAGCTGATGTTCTCTTCACTGTTTCAACAATCAATGTCATCACCTTGAACTTCTGAGGTACATCAAATAGGTGCAGCAAGTTGATTGAGTGACCATGGATCATTCTATGATCTCCTGACTTGGGCAAAAGAGTGTGACTCAAGATGTTGTTGATGGTGGCACTACTGCAGGATGGTCCAAATGCGACACTACGATCAGAGACCCTTCGACGAAATTGTGTGCGATGCCATAATCGCAAACGGTGGTGTAAAAAACCATCAAAAAAGGTGCAAAGCGTTTGCGATGACGGATGTATCAAACACGGTTCGGATTTTAGTTGCGTGTGCGATGCAGGGCATACGGTTCAGTTCAATTAACTGTTTGGGATGAGGAGGAACAAAAGAAACGGGCAACCAGATGAATGTGTGTGCGATATACAGCATACGGTTCACTGGGATGAACGTGTGTGTGATTAGGCAACACAATGGAAATGGTTAACTGAACAAGATGTGTGTGATACGTGGCAAACAGGTCCGTAATCAGAAATGTGAGCGAAGACCAATAATAACACAGACGATTGCTGACACACACACACACACACACACACACACACATATATATATATATATATAAAATGAAATAAACATCCAATTACATAAGTGACTATACAGATCATTCGCACACACCTCAATAAACAATTGCATGCATTCTAAAGTAGGAGAAACGATCGTCTAGTAATCTACTTCTTGTGACGCTCCCGCCACTGCTCTGTGGCTTGATCCCTCGTCTGGGGCAGGAAGAAGACACTTCCTCATGTCAACAATCCACCTGTACATCTCGTAGCTTGTGTACGCGTCCTTGGCCGCGTACTTGACATGTTGTTCATCCAGTCTCTCATGCCACACACTGTGCCAGGTATTCTTTTCCTTCTTGCTCTCATTCTTCATCTTCATATAGTAGGGGTCGATGATGGCCGAGGCGAGGTCAACCAGGGAGTTCAATTTGTTTTTGTCCTTGCCCCATACCATGTAGTGGTGCTGGATGTTGACAAGATTCGGGCATTTCAAGCCCGAAACATTGAGCGCTCTTAGATCGTTGGTGGTGTCCACCGTAGCAAAACTGTAGTCGGAGTTGTTGATAAACCTGGAGAAACGCTCGCAAGTCCTTGTGGCAAGGTGGTAGCACTACAGAAAAAATACACTTCCGTCATGATACGTGTTTGTCACAGTAGGTCACGTTTTTTGTCATGCATGTACATCCATGATGATTTTATGACAGAATCAAGATAGTCATACCTGTGCTGTCGTAGAAGTGTTCCATGACATTACCAAAATTATCATCACGGAAGTGTCCACTTCCATGACGATAAATCGTGCGTCATAGGAGTGCTTTCATCAAGGGTGACTGACACATGGCATCCACCGTAACGGAATGCCATTAAGCTATCAGGTCCGGTTTTGGATCCGATAACCCGTTAACAGCCCCGGCCAATGGGGATTTTCCATGTGTAAAATCATCATTGGCTGGAGGAAACACGTGTAGGCTCACCATTGGGACAAATGTCATCCACTCATTGGACCGAAGGCGCCTATGATACGGCGACACGTGGCACGGCCCAACAGAGGCCCATTCCTGTGAAAAGGCTGGCCTGTTTGACTTGGTCAAAAGGTGGCGGGCCGGCCCACAGAAAGCCTGTTAACGGCCTGTTCGCATATAGCCCATTTACAGCCCGCTAACCCAGGGCCCGTTACAACCTCTCCGAATTAGGCCCAGTAGCGTCATCTGGGCCGTCCAATATGATTCCAGCCCGTTTTAACTTCCGGCCCATGTGTGGCCCATGACTTCTTTCGGCCCATATGAGGCCCTTTGTAACTCTTGGCCCATTAACGGCCCATGGTGAAACTGGCCCGTAATGAACAGTGTATCACTTTATACCCATTAATGAACCGTTATTCCATTGGGCCATTTCTAGCCCAAGTTATCTTTCGGCCTTATCAGGGCCCATTTATTCTTGGGCTCATTTGCAGCATTCGGTTACATACGACCCGTTACTATCATTTTCTGCTTGTGGGTCAAATTCAGCCCGTCGTTACAGTCGGCCCGTTTGTGGACCGTTAATACGATGGGCTGTTTTCATGTCAAAAAAACCCGTTGTGCTGTTTTCATAGAGTTATCAAATACGACCTATTAACAACCCGTTATGGTCCACGAATAGTACGACCCATGATTGGCGAAATGATGATACGCCTCATAGAAGGCCCATGGATCCTACGGCCCATATGAGGCTCATGGATCGTACGACCAGTAGAAGGCCCATGGATCGTACGACCCTTAGAAGGCCCATGGACCCTACGGCCTGTAGAAGGCCCATGGATCCTAAGGCCCGTATAGAAGGCCAATGGACCCTACGGCCCATAGAAGGCCCATGGATCATACGCCCCGCAGGAGGCCCATGGTTACAACAGTCCGTGTGTTGCCATGATTATTTTGGCCTAGTTACCAAAAATAGGCTATTGTGGCCACTAGAAAAACACTGTAAAAGAACTGCAGTGACTACAAGCAAACAACTAAACAAGATAATAAGGAAATAAATAAGCAAGCAATTAACGCTAGCCTATTACCGCTATTACACATATTACATCCACTGGGCATCAAAGTTCGCCACCAGTGCAAATATAGGGAACAAAGCAGCATATTACATACACGGGCCGTCAAAATTGGCCACCAGTGCAAATAAACGCGGCAGCAAAACAAGAGCATAATTGAAACAACTTTAGAAGAGCTCAAGAATCGTTATCCTGGGTATCCACAATGCTGGCAATAAGCTTAGCAAGATTATTAGCTTTGTCCTGTTTGGCGCTGAAATCCTCCAACGCTTGCTGTTGCACCAGAAAGTATGCATCTGAATGCTCCAGGGACTTCCGCAGTCCTTTCGCTTCTTGTTGCAGCACAACTGATCGTTGTCTTTCAGCTTGTAGTTGAGACTCAAGAAACCGAACTGATTCAGATAGTGAGTTTGAATAGCTTGTGCAAGCGGTAGTGGCTAGTAACTCGAACACTAAACCAAGACAGGACTTTGGGGTTGTCTTGCTGTCTTCAAGATAGTCTTCCTTAGCTGTTTTATCAGCTTTGTTGCAGACCAACAAGGATGTGTCACTATCCTGAACCTTACCTGCAGTACTTCCTTTACCATTTCTTAATAAGGCACTCTCCCCCAATATTCTGTCAGCATTCTAAAAGAAGAAACAAGCAGACACATAACAAGTTTAGCATGTACTAGTATATGAAACTCATTTCGGTGAACCAATTCATTAGTAAGGTGGACATGATTAAACTACCAAGTCTTCTATTGCCAAGTACTAGTGCATAATAAAAGCATCAAACAAATATATATCTATGTCCTATGGTCACTGCATTGTCTTGCCAAATCAAAATAGAGACACGGTTCAAATCATATCAGTTCAAGACAAAGCGGCAGTGAAAGAATACAAAGCGTGGGAAACTACACGGCACAACAAGATTTCAGATGGGTACCACGGGTCTACATGTACAACAACACTATTGGCTCTATTGTGATGCTAGTAATGTGCATGATATGAGAAGTCAACTGTATACAAATTGAAATTAAAATCAACAGAGCTATTGATAAGAGCAAACCTATTAAAGAAACATGCGTGAACATAAGTGCTGTGCCGTTGGAGTTTCGATTGGGGCCTTCAATTTAAAAATAAGTTTGTATGAGTAAATACAGTGATACAAAAGTAAAGCAATCATAGTTAAAAAAGGCGCGCCTAAGCGAGCGCTTAAGTGCGCCTAGGCTCTAGGCGTTGGCAAAACGCATTGCGCATAACTATGCTTAATCTGTGCATAACTGCGCATAAGCATGCACTTTGATCAGTAAAGCGCAAGGCGGTGGCAAAACGCACAATTAACGCCTAGCGCTTTTTTGAACTATAATAGCAATGAAATCTTAAATTAGAACAGTTGTTCTTCAGGTTTAGGCACTTGTTCTACATGAACAGAGTACAATAAGACGCAAGAATATAATACTTAAAAATAGAAAATGAGCTCATAGACCTTACCACATTCTTGGTTCGGGACCAGTACAGAACAAGGCGTTCTCAGTCATCGTCCAGTAAATGTGTCTCAGGAGAACGTAAGGGAATTTGATGAGTTTTTTTGCCGGTGAAGTACGTTTTCTCAGGTAATTCCGATACTGCCAATAAGCATTCTTGAAGATAGCAGAGGTATTAGCACAGGTTACCTCATCATGAGTTTCCAAATTGGTCCTTCTCTATAGAGAAAAATGGGAAATTTTGCTGTATTATAACCATCATGGAGGTAGAATGTATGGAACAAAGCAAAGTAATTGCCATGAATAACATTACTTACACATAACTCCTGGACAAACACCTACAACTGGCATTACCTTCATCTTCAGTATATTATTTCCAAGATGGGAAGATACACACATACGATTTAACAACATCAAATGCGATAGATGCTAAACTACGACTAGCTGGTTGTGCTTCCTCCACAGGAATAGGTGTACTAACTGGTGGAGTTGGGGTTCGCCGTGATAGTACTGGCCCTTTGGGCACTGGAGCTGCCTTACTAACTGCTCTTGTTTGGGAGCTCTATGGTGAAGATGGTGCTGTGTCAACAGGAGCTGGGTTACTATCGTATGGGGTTGGGGTTAGATTGGGTGAAGCTAGTTCTCTGTCTATCGCAGTAGGGGTACAATCTGCGAGAGTTTGGGTTATGTGTGGTAGGGCTGGTTCTTGTGCATGTACAACCGGAGTGCTATCTCCACCAAGAGGTAGCACTGTTTTATTTGAAGACCATGTTTTTAGTCCGCTAGATACTGGCATCACCCGCTTCAATTCAAATGGCTGATAAACAGGAAACATAGTTGAATGTACAGACATTGTATGAGAGACAGATGCAATATATAGTGTGGAAAAAAGAGGGCATGAAATAGTTGACATGTATATTGTTTAACTAAAACGGATAGCATGACATAATTTCACATATATGATGTCTATCTAAACTGGATAGCATAGCATAACATAATTCAAAGATATGATGAATAACTAAACTGGATCGCATGACATAATTCACCTACATGTTATCTAATTAATCAGGATCGCATCATTTAATTCACATATGTGATTTATATGCTATATGATGTCTGAACTAAGAACATGGTGTTGAATATTCTGTATATGATGTCTAAACTATGCAATGCAATACACCATATGCATGATACGAGTAGTATAACCGTGCCAAGTTAGAGCATACACCTTGGTGGGGGAATAGGACTGGTCATCTGTCTCTGAATCCATCTCCGAGGAGCTATCGGGACCCAACAAGAGATCTGCTTCGATAGGTAGCACTGTCTGCTCTGAAGGCCTTGTTTTCACTCCAGATTTTTCCATCTCCCACCCAAATGGCTGATTCACAGGAAGAGTAGTTTAATGTACAAACATTGTCGACACATGGAAATGTAATGAAGAAAAGGATGGGCCTGGTTAAACAGGATGGCATTGCACATTTCACATATATTATGGCTGGCTAAAAGACATGAGACTGCATAATTCCCATATATGATATAGAAACTAAACAGGTGGCATTACAGAACATGTCTAAACTAAGCAGATGACATATATGATGTCAAAAGTAGGCACTGCAAGGCAACATATGCATGATATGACTAACATCATCATGCCAAGGTAGAGCAAACATCTTGGGGGGTAAATAGGAGTGGTCAGCGGCATCTGAATCCGCCTCAGAACAGATATCTTCCTCTGGATTACAATCCGGAGAGGGGTGGGGAGGGTTTGCCATTGAACCCACCATGGAGCGATGTGTGCATGACATTGTATTGCCGCGCAAAAACTCTTCTCTTTTTCTCTACATGTTCAGCATGACTGTGTACAATATCTGACATGCATACAAAAAATATGGTGAGATTATGTAAGAAGAGCATGCAGAAATTTAGAGTGATGGTAACAACCAGTGGATGGATCCAAAAATAATGATAGCAGGCTGATGATTGCTTTAATTTAATAAAAAGACACATGATAATTGCTTTACTATTTGTTTCCCACCCAAGATGAACAACATAGGCATACCCTAGGTGAACCAGATATTAGATAGACATACTATTCAGTGCTGCCTTGATATGTGCCCCACAACTAATTTAGAACTCAAGTTTGAACATTAATTTGGACCTGACTTGGAGTCCAAGAGGTGAACATGACGATAAAGTAGCAGGTAATTTTATGCAATGCATAACATAAGCAGAAACAAAAGAATGCGACCTCTCTTGTGGACCCATGTACTCCTCAGGTTCATCTGCTGAGTCAATGATGGTGATGCTGTTGCGGTGGGTGCCGATAGCAGGGAAGGAAATCTGAGGCGGCGAAAGACGGTCAGGAGTCGTGATGTTTGGTTTGGTGGATGCTTCTGTCGATGGAGCAGCTCAGGTGAGGTGGACGACGTCGCGGCAGGAGCAGGACAAACCACACAAAGTTCCCTTCGACACCTACCTGTAACTGAAGTAATTCTGTAAGGGCTCATTTGTCTTGCATGATTCTAAAAACGTAGGGATAGGAAAAACACCGGAATAGGATAGGAATGCACATGGTAAACAGAGCGTTTGTAAACACAAGATTTCTGTCAACTTGGGTGTTTGGTTTACAGGAATTGGAAGAGCAGAGGAATGCAAACAAACATGGCCAAAATAAAGTGAAACCATATGAAAGCGTGTACAGTTAGAATGTTATTCTGCCACTAATGCACTTGGTCTTGTTTTCATGCATAGGATTTTGAAAAGTAGGTCCAGGTGGATGTTTTGCTTCATTCCTTTCAACAAAATGCATGAATAATTGAATAGTAGAGTGCCATTGGAAAATTCCCTATTGCTATGTTTTTCCGTTGAACCAAAATAGCCCTAATGGATCGACAAGAATGTATAGTAATAAGTGATGCAACAAGTGTACAACCTCTTGGCCGTAGCCGTGTAGACCTCAGCATCATTGGGTTGGTCGCTGAAGCAGTTGAGGCAGAGGTGGCTGTCGGAGGTGTGGAGGAAGATTTGAGGAATCTGTAGACGGTGTCCAGGGCACTGCTCTATTGTGATGGATCGTTCTATCGTTGGAGCAGCTCCGGTGAGCCGTAAGACATCAAGGCTGAAGCAGCACAAGACAGACATCATCAATCTCAAGTGGGATTCTAATAGCATCTCCAATAGATGATGTAAAATAGATGTAAAATTTACATCACCAAAACCACCTGACTACAACAGATGAGGTAAAAACTGTTGACTCTGAACTTAAATGTCGAAACTGAAATTTACTGTGGAATCTGAATGTTACTGTCGAAACTGAACGCAATGGTAGCAGAGAGGCACTTGACATGTAGTTTAGGGAGGGCCTGCAGTTCATCTTCAACCTGCACCGCCCTGAGCCGCTAGCCACCACCGGCCGAACTGCCAGCCTCGGCGCCGCCTCACCACCCCGAAACAACTCCCCACCGCAGGTCCGCCGCCGCCTTGGCCAGCCCTCTAGGCCCCCCGCCCCCACCCTGAACCCTAAGATAGATAGTGGGGTATGATAATCCCCAAGTGCAAGGAATCATCGTAGCACTTTCCAAAGATGGAAGTGATAAGTATGGAGTGTCGAACCCACAAGGAGCTAAAGGTAAGATCAATATTCTCTTAAGCCCTATCTACCACTGATACGACTCTACGTGCGCCGAACGTTTGCTTCCAACTAGCAACGAGAAATAAAACTATGTTGTGGGTATGGAGAGGATAACTTTGCATGATATCGGAGAGCTAAAACATAAAAGTAGGTGCTGTTATCATAAAGTTAGAATAAAATACTAAATAATATAAATAGCGAGTGTGGAATAATGGTGGATTGGTGTGCGGAATTGTCCTAGGCAATTGTTAACAAGACCGATAATCACTATTGCAGTTTCATATGAGGGAGACACATAAACTAACATACCTTCTATACTTGGATCATATGCACTTATGATTGGAACTCTAGCAAGCATCCGCAACTACTAAAGATCATTAAGGTAAAACCCAACCATAGCATTAAAGCATCAAGTCCTCTTTATTCCCATACGCAACAATCCCTCTTACTCGGGTTTGTGTTTCAGTCACTCACCAACCCACTATAAGCGAATCATGAACGTATTGCAACACCCTACAGTGGGAATCCCTCACGCTTGCGCGACACGGAGGGCACCATAGGACAGCACCAAAGTAAAACATACAACTCATACCAATCTAGATCATCAATCAACCAAAAGATAAAAGATATCTACTCAAAACATCATAGGATGGCAACACATCATTGGATCATAATATGTGGCATAAAGCACCATGTTCAAGTAGGGATTACAGCGGGGTGCAGGAGAGTGGACCGCGTAAAAGAGATGAGGATGGTGATGATGATGGTGATGCTGATGAAGACGATCACCGTGGCGATGATTCCCCTCCCGATGGCACTCCGGCGCCACCGGAAGAGAGGAGGAGAGGTTCTCCCCCTTGTGCTTCTTCCTCCATGGCCTCCACCTTCTGGTCTTTGGCCTTCATGGTGATGAAGACCCCTCCGGGATACTCCTCCATGGCCACCGGTGATGATGGCCCCCTCCGACAGGGTGCCGGAGAGGGCCCCGATTGGTTTTTCGTGGCTACAGAGGCTTGCGGCGGCGGAACTTCTGATATAATCTCCGTTCTGGAAGTTTTAGGGTACGAGAGTATATATGGGTGCAGGGGGTACGTCGGAGGAGCTACGAGGGCCCCACGAGGCAGGGGGCGCGCCCAGGGGGGTGGGTGCGCCCCCACCCTCGTGAGCACCTCCAGTATCTCCTGACGTGCACTCCAAGTCCATCGGGTGGCTTTCCTTCCAAAAATAACTTCTCCAGTTGATTTTGTTCCGTTTTGACTCCATCTGATATTCCTTTTCCCCGAAACACTGAAATAGGCATAAAACAGCAAATCTGGGCTGGTGTCACGCCCAATATGCGACCCTATCCAAGAGGAACTCGAAGGTCCCACCAAGGATAGACCCGCATATTGAAACGCTTTTGCAAGGTGGATATCATTACATCAACATTACATAATAGATGGGGATACATACATAAGGCATACAATGCCACACGAATACAACAATACATCATACAAGAACAACATCCGACTACGGATGAATCATAAACAGAAACTGAAACAATATCCACCCTGCTAGCCCAGGCTGCCGACCTGGAACCTATCCCCTGATCAAAGAAGAAGCAGAAGATGAACTCAAGCAAGCAAGCATTGCTCTCGCGTCAAGATCATCGCATAACCTGTACCTGCAACTGTTGTTGTAGTAATCTGTGAGCCACGAGGACTCAGCAGTCCCATTACCATGGGTATCAAGACTAGCAAAGCTTAATGGGAAAGGAAGGGGTAAAGTGGTGAGGTTGCAGCAGCAGCTAAGCATGATATGGTGGCTAACATACGCAAAGAAGAGCGAGAAGAGAACAAGCGGAACGGTCGTCAACTAGTAATGATCAAGAAGTGATCCTGAACTCCTACTTATGTCAAACATAACCCAAAGACCGTGTTCACTTCCCGGACTCCGCCGAGAAGAGACCATCACGGCTACACACGCGGTTGATGCATTTTAATTCGGATCTGGTGTCAAGTTATCTACAACCGGACATTAACAAATTCCCATCTGCCACATAACCGCGGGCACGGCTCTCGAAAGTTTATACCCTGCAGGGGTGTCCCAACTTAGCCCATGACAAGCTCTCGCGATCAACGAAGGAATAGACCTTCTCCCAGGAAGACCCGATCAGTCTCGGAATCCCGGTTTACAAGACATTTAGACAATGGTAAAACAAGACCAGCAAAACCTCCCGGCGTGCCGACATCCTGATAGTAGCCGCGCGTATCTCGTCTCAGGCCACGACCGGATGAGCTAAGCGTACATGTACCGACGAATCCAAGTTGCCAAGGAATGGTCCCGCACGGTGCTCTAGTTTGGACCAACACTTAGACAAGCATTGGCCAGGGGGGGGGGGGCTATAATAAAGATGACCCTTGGGTTAATTACTCCCAAGGGAAAAGGTAGGTGGTGGTGAGGCAAATGGTAAAACCAAGGTTGGGCCTTGCTGGAGGAGTTTTATTCAAAGCGAACTGTCAGGGGGGTCCCATAAATCACCCGACCGCGTTAGGAACGCAAAATCCGGGAACATAACACCGGTATGACGGAAACTAGGGCGGCAAGAGTGGAACAAAACACCAGGCATAAGGCCGAGCCTTCCACCCTTTACCAAGTATATAGATGCATTAATAATATAAGAGATATTGTGATATCCCAACCAAAATCCTGTCCACCATGGAGCAATCTTCAACTTCACCTGCAACTAGCAACGCTATAAGAGGGGCTGAGCAAAGCGGTAACATAGCCAAACAACGGTTTGCTAGGAATAGTGTCAAAGGTTAGAGGTTCATCATAATTTGGGAGGCTTGATAAACAGGTAATAGGTAGCGCAGCATAGCGATAGAACAAAGCAACTAGCATAGCAATGATAGTAGTGAGATCCAGGGTAGCGGTCATCTTGCCTGAAATCCCGCAAGGAAGAAGAACGAGTCCATGAAGAAGACGAACGGATGAAGCCGAACCAACCGTAGACGAACGAATCCTCACGATCGCAACGAAATAGGAACTAACAAGAAGAAGCACACAACATAGGTAAACACACCACACATGAACAAGGCATGATGCACAACAAGCATGATGCATGACAAAGCTACATGAAGCTACTCATGGCAAGAGATGATGCAAACAAGAACAACACATCAAGGCAAGTTTAAATGAGGCCGGGAACAACATATAACAATTCCGGTAAGTCCTCATATGCATATTTCGAAATTGGTCTAGAACTGAATAAACATTAAGTTGAAGTTGTTAAACAACAAGTTAAGATGCACCAAGATGATCTACACGAAATTCTAGTCAAGTTACATATAAAGTTCATTTAATTCGGAGCTACGGCCTAGAAGATATGAGCAAAACAAGTTAAACATGGCATTGATGCAAAACGCATACAAACATCAAGCAAACACACCAAAACAAGGATGCAACATGATAATATGAAGCTACATGCAAAATCAAGCAAGTTTCATATAGAGCACACTCAAAACGGAGCAACGGTGCAACACACACACATTATACAAGTCATAACAACAATCTGTCCAAAACAGCAACTAGGCATCTTACAAGCATCAAAACAACATGCTACAGCACCCCAACATAATAACAAAAGGCATGGGCATGAAGTACTGGTAAAGCACTACAAAACATGAACACCGAGCTAACTCCAGAAATCACAAGAACATGCTCAAACACACATGGAGATATTGCAAATAATAACAGTTACAGACTTATCAGGAAATAACATCAGGTTGCAATGTTTAGAGCAAGCAAACAACATGTTACAGGAACATATCATGGAAAACAAAGGCATGGCATGATACTACTAAATGCATAGATCAAAAGTCCCTTACTGACCATGAGCCAAAAAGGATCAGAAAATATGATGGCACCCATGTAAACATGACAAGTTTTATTACAGATTCATACATGGCAGGAACAATAATAAGTAGGCATGTTGGTGAGCTTGAACCACTCACCACAGAGCAATACATAGCATGGCAAGGCAACCAACAGTAAGAAGGCATGTTTGTGAAGCTAAGCATGGCAATAGCAAGGTCATAGGGTTCATGGATCACTAGCAAACATTCATGGAAACATGGAACTTAATGTTAACAGGCTGATAGCAACATTTTCAAGCAACTTTAGAGCAAGATTACAACAAGCTACAACAACCTATAAATTCAACCAGGGGCATGAATGGATAGAGCAAGACATGTAGATCAAAACATGTTTATAGAGCATCTCCAGATTATGCACGAAATGACTAGTAGAAGCATGTTTACATAGCAACAAAATATAACAGAATCTGTCAGGAAAACAGCAACAACAACTACCCTACTTAGCAAGCTTGATACACTCAGCACACAACTCACAAAAATACATGGTTAACACCCCTGGAAAGATGGCATGGCATAGATCAACATACATGTAGACATCAACCTCATAGGATGCACATATCAATCATGGCAAAAATGACAAATGAGCAAGTTATAACAGTTTCAGCAGATTAACATCAACATGCACTCTTCCAACAGCATTTCGGGCATCAAGATGAGCTCAAATGAAAATGATGCAATGGAATGAAATGAAGTACTCGTCGAGGCGAACAATTTGACATATTATACGCACGAAACGGAGCTACGGATGCAGAGATGTGATGCGATGAACATGGCATGATAATGTGCAAAAATCTGGGACTTAGACGAAAAATGGACCTCGGGGAAAGTTGGATGGGGCGGACCCGGGACGAGCGGATCCGGGGACGGGGTGGCTGTTTGGATCGGTGGGCTGGTGGATCTCGTCCACCCTGCTGCGGATCCATCTCCGGCGAGCTCCGGCGAGGGCGCGGAAGCCGAGGCGGCGAGGAACTTCGGCGGAGCGGCGGAGCGAAGCTCCTGGACGGCGGCGCTCCCGGGGCGGCGCGG
>NC_057798.1:143948975-144002159 GCF_018294505.1 Triticum aestivum | reverse complement strand
GCGGGCCCTGCGCGGGCCTGGCGGGCCGGCGACGGCAGGCGGCGACAGTGCCCATGTGGCGCGATCTGATTGGCGCGGACGGCGGCGGCGGACGTGTCCGGTGGGGCGCGGACATGTCCGGCGGCTGGAGGGGGAAGAAGCTAGGGTTTCGTCCGCAAAAATGGAAGGGGAGGGCCTTTATATAGGTAGAGGGAGTTAGGAGAGTCCAAATGAGGAGCGGTTTTCGGCCACGCGATCGTGATTGAACGATCGAGAGCATGGAGGGGAGTTTGCTGGGCTTTGGGCCACTTTGGAGGGGGTGTTGGGCTGCAACTCAAAGAGGGCTTTACGGTTACCCGGTTAACCGTTGGAGTATCAAACGACCTCCAAATGGCACGAAACTTGACAGGCGGTCTACCGGTGCTATACCAAGGCCGCTTGGCAAACCTCGGTCCATTCCGAGAAAGTTTAACACCCGCACATGAGAAGAGGCAAAAGGGGGACGCCGGAGGACATAGGAGTGCCGGATCGCAAAACGGACAACGGGAAAAATGCTCGGATGCATGAGACGAACACGTATGCAAAATGAAATGCATATGATGACATGGCAAAATGCAACACGCAAGCAAATGACATGGCAACGACGGCGAATAACTGGAAGACACCTGGCGCAACGAATCCGGGGCGTTACAGCTGGGCCTCTGGTTAATAGGTTAGTCCCAAAAACAATATAAAAGTGGATAATAAAGCCCAATATTGCCCAAAACAGTAGATAAAGTAGCATGGAGCAATAAAAAATTATAGATACGTTGGAGACGTATCAGGCATACCCAAGCTTAATTCCTGCTCGTCCTCGAGTAGGCAAATGATAAAAAGATAATTTTTGATGCGGAATGGTAGTAAGTGCTTAAGTTTGATCAATGATAATTCCAATCACTTTTTCTAGCATCAATAAGTGTCATAATAGCAGCTTATCTCATAAAACTTTTCATGATCAAGTAACAATCTTTTCACAATGTCAAGCATGGTTCAGAAACTTCATTGACAACTAACAAACTATAATCTCAGTCATTGAAGCAATTGCAATTTATCATAGCATCAGAAAGAGTCAAGAATAGAACTTTTCAGCAAGTCCACGTACTCAACTATCATATAGTCTTCTATAATTGCTAACACTCACGCAATACTTGTGGTTATGGAGTTTCAGCCAGACACTGAGAAAGATAGGGGCTTATTGTGTTGCCTCCCAACGTATTCACCTTTAGGTGATGTAAAAAATAATAGCCCATGCTAACTTACATCCAATTGGATATATATATCACGATCTTTCAAACACAAGGAGCTTGCCAAAGGATAAAATGAAAAGGGAATGGTGAGGATCACCTTGACTGAAGCATAAAGTAAAAACATAAAGTAAAAGATAGGCCCTTCGCAGAGGGAAGCAGAGGTTGTCATGCGCGTTTAGGGTTGATGCACAAAATCTTAATGCAAAAGAACGTCACTTTATATTGCCCCTTGCATGTGGACCTTTATTATGCAGTCCGTCGCTTTTATTACTTCCACAACAAGTTCGTACAAAGCTTATTTTCTCCGCACTAATAAGTCATGCATATTTAGAGAGCAATTTTTATTGCTTGCACTGATGACAACTTACTTGAAGGATCTTACTCAATCCATAGGTAGGTATGGTGGACTCTCATGGCAAAACTGGGTTTAAGGATTTTGGAAGCACAAGTAGTATCTCTACTTGGTGCTAAGAATTTTGTCTAGCATGAGGGGGAAAGGCAAGCTCAACATGTTTGGAAGGTCAATGACAATATACTTTAACTGAGATGTCAGAAAACATAAACCATTACGTTGTCTTCCTTGTCCAATGCCAACTCTTTTAGCATGTCATACTTAATGAGTGCTTCACAATCATAAAAGATTTCCAAGATAATATATTTGTATGTGAACCTCTCTTTCCTTATTACTTCCTATTAATTGCAACGATGACCAAAACTACGTTTGCCAACTCTCAATAACTTTTATGCCTCATACTTTCTATGTGTGAAGTCATCACTAACCATGTTATAAGCATATGAAACCTATAAAAAATTCAGATTTATGACATTCAATTCATTCAACCATTTACTCATAGGATAGACATGAAGCATGTGAGCAAATGACAAACTACTCCAAAAGATATGAGTGAAGAACACTGAGTAGTAAAATTATTAACTAGCCATGGGAGGGTTCTTTTTCATTCAATATTTCAGATCCAATGATTTTATTCAAATAGCAAACAAAACAAAATAAAATTACATTGCAAAGATAGCACAACTCATGTGAAGAAGCAAAAACTTAGGTTCAACCGATACTAATCGATAGTTGTTGAAGAGAAAAGGTGGGATGCCTACCGGGGCATCCCCAAGCTTAGATGCTTGAGACTTCTTGAAATAATGTATTGGGGTGCCTTGGGAATCCCCAAGCTTGAGCTTTTGTGTCTCCTTAATTCCTTTTATACGCCGGTTTCCAAAATCTCAAAATCTTTATACACACCAAACCCAACAAGAACTCGTGAGATAGGTTAGTATAAACCAATGCAAAACCTTATCATTTTCTACTGTAGAAAATTACTAAAATTATTATTCAACATTGCATACTAAATGCCTCTGCATATTTAACACTCCTATCCTCAAATAGAATCATTAAACAAGCAAACATATGCAAACAATGCAACCATAACAGCAATCTGCCAAAACAGTATAGTCTGTAAAGAATGCAAGATTGATCATACTTTCCTAACTCCAAAAATTATGAGAGAAAATTCCCACTGTATTATATTCGTCAGAGCTCATTATGCAAAAAGTTTCAACATTATATCATGCTCTGACTTTTCTAGGGAATTTTTGCAACAGCGGTAAACTTTCTGTTTTCAAACAGCAACAAGTATACTAGCAAAATAAGATGGTAAGCTATCCTTGACATTTTTATTGAGACTAAAGATGCAAAACATTATTCTAAATAACAGCAAGCAAATACTAACAAAAGAAAATGACGCTCCAAGTAAAACACATATCATGTGACGAATAAAAATATAGCTCCGAGTAAGGTGTACCGATAGTTTTGAAGACGAAAGAGGGGATGCCTTCCGGGGCATCCCCAAGCTTAGGCGCTTGAGTCTTCCTTGAATATTACCTTGGGTGCCTCGGGCATCCCCAATCTTAGGGTCCTTCCACTCCTTATTCTCCTCATATCGATATCTTACCCAAAACTTGAAAACTTCAATCACACAAAACTCATCCAAACTTCGTGAGATAGGTTAGTATGATAAAGAGTAAACCATGCACTTGGGTACTGTCAAAAACAAGGTTAATAATTGTTCTCACACAATGCCTACTGTACCATATCATTTCTACAATTTATATTGAGAAATATAAGTCATATAAACTAGAAAACAAGCAAACTATGCAATGAAAACAGAATCTGTCAGAAACAGAACTGTCTGTAATGATCTGAACAATAACCATACTTCTGCTACTCCAAAAATTATGAAATAAATTGGCAGACGTGAGGAATTTGTCTATTAATCTTCTGCAAAAAGAATCAACTCAAAATCACTCTTCTGTAAAAAATGACATCTATTCTCGTGAGCGCAAAGTTTCTGTTTTTTACAGCAAGATCACTTTAACCTTCACCTAAGTCTTCCCAAAGGTCTTACTTGGCACTTTATTGAAACAAAAGCTAGAAAACATGATTACTACAGTAGCTTAATCATGTAGACACACAAAAACAGTAAGGGTAAATATTGGGTTGTCTCCAAACAAGCGCTTTTCTTTAATGCCTTTTAGCTAGGCATGATGATTTCAACGATGCTCACTTTAAAGATAGGAATTGAAACACAAAGAGAGCATCTTGAAGAATATGACTAGCATATTTAAATCTAACACACTTCCTATGCCTAGGGATTTTGTGAGCACACAACTTATGGGAACAGGAATCAACTAGCATAGGAAGGCAAAATAAGTATAACTTCAAAACCTTAAGCACATAGAGAGGAAACTTAATATTATTGCAACTCCTACAAGCATGTATTCCTCCCTCATAATAATTTTCAGTAGTATCATGGATATCACCTTTGTTCTCATACTCAATTGGAGCCTCTTCCGAAATAGTGGAATCATTACTAGCTAAAGTTGACACTCTTCCGAATCCACTTTCATAAGTATCACACTAAGATTCAACATCTTCAAAAATAGTGGGATCACTAATTCCTAAAGTTGACACTCTTCCAAACCCACTTTAAATGTTAGTATTATTCATACTCCAAAAGGTATAAGTGAAGTTCACGGAGCTTTCTACAACTGACCAATATCCAAGCTCAAAATGTATAAGTGAAGCACATGAAGCATTCTACAAAACCATACTCAAAAGATTTAAGTGAAGCACGAAGAGCAATTCTATAAGATCATACTTAAAAAGATTTAAGTGAAGCACATGAAGTATTCTATAAATCAATGAAGGGCTATCTCATGCTAGCATGGTTCTTGAAGAAAAGGAAAAACACAAAGGACACAAATCATGTGAACAAAAAAACCGAGGTATACCGATATTTGTTGAAGAAGAAAGATGGGATGCCAACCGGGGCATCCCCAAGCTTAGATGCTTGAGTATCCTTTAAAATATTTACTTGGGGTGCCTTGGGCATCCCCAAGCTTGAACTCTTGTCTCCCTTTATTCTTCTCACATCGGTAACTCCTCGTTCTTCAAACACTTCATTCACAAAAACTTAAACAACAACTTGTGAGATCCGTTAGTGTAATAAAACAAACTACCACTTTAAGGTACTGTAATGAACTCATTCTTTATTTGTATTGATGTTAAATCTACTGTATTCCAACTTCTCTATGGTTCATACCCAACAATACTAGCCATAGATTCATCGAAATAAGCAAACAACACATGCAAAACAGAATCTGTTAAAAACAGAATATTCTGTAGTAATCTGGAAGTGTGGCAAACTTCTGTAACTCCTAAAATTATAAACTAAATTTGAAAATTTGAAAACTTTGTACAGAAGTAATGTGCAAAAGATTCAGAACCATTTGACTTTCCAGTTAAAAATGTAAATTCATGCACTGCAGCCAAAGTTTCTGTTTTTGTTCTGCACATAGCAAACAAGCAATCTAATCATCCTAAAACCAAGGCTTGGCACATTATTTTTATAATACAATGAATATATACAAGCGGATAATTATTTACAGAGAAACTTCCATGAAAAATTCTACATTGTTTCCATGAGCATGAGCACAAGTGCTCAAGGTCGACCCTCACTTCTTCAATGCAAAACCTTCCAATCACTTCTCTTTTTGAAAAAACTTTTTAGGCATGAGAGGCAAGTAAATTTTTTGTATTTTCATTTTTAATTTTTTTGTATGTTTCACCCACAACTAAACAGAAACAAAAATTAAAAACAAAATCTACTTAGTGAAGAAAGCAAACAAGCACACACACAAGAATATCAACCCCACACCATTGCTCCCCGACAACGGCGCCAGAAAAGAGCTTGATAATCCCCAAGTGCAAGGAATCATCGTAGCACTTTCCAAAGATGGAAGTGATAAGTATGGAGTGTCGAACCCACAAGGAGCTAAAGGTAAGATCAATATTCTCTCAAGCCCTATCTGCCACTGATACGACTCTACATGCGCCAAACGTTTGCTTCCAACTAGCAACGAGAAATAAAAATACGTTGTGGGTATGGAGAGGATAACTTTGCATGATATCAGAGAGCTAAAACATAAAAGTAGGTGATGTTATCATAAAGTTAGAATAAAATACTAAATAATATAAATAGCGAGTGTGGAATAATAGTGGATCGGTGTGCAGAATTGTCCTAGGCAATTGTTAACAAGACCGATAATCACTATTGCAGTTTCATATGAGGGAGAGACATAAGCTAACATACTTTCTCTACTTGGATCATATGCACTTATGATTGGAACTCTAGCAAGCATCCGCAACTACTAAAGATCGTTAAGGTAAAACCCAACCATAGCATTAAAGCATCAAGTCCTCTTTATTCCCATATGCAACAATCCCTCTTACTCGGATTTGTGTTTCAGTCACTCACCAACCCACTATAAGCGAATCATGAAAGTATTGCAACACCCTATAGCGGGAATGACTCACGCTTGCACGACACGGAGGGCACCATAGGATAGCACCAAAGTAAAACATACAACTCATACTAATCTGGATCATCAATCAACCAAAAGACAAAAGATATCTACTCAAAACATCATAGGATGGCAACACATCATTGGATCATAATATGTGGAATAAAGCACCATGTTCAAGTAGGGATTACAGCGGGGTGCGGGAGAGTGGATCGCGTAAAAGAGATGAGGATGGTGATGATGATGGTGATGTTGATGAAGACGATCACCGTGACGATGATTCCCCTCCCGATGGCACTCCAGCGCCACCGGAAGAGAGGAGGAGAGGTTCTCCCCCTTGTGCTTCTTCCTCCATGGACTCCACCTTCTGGTCTTTGGCCTTCATGGTGATGAAGACCCCTCCGGGATACTCCTCCATGGCCACCGGTGATGATGGCCCCCTCCGGCAGGGTGCCGGAGAGGGCCCCGATTGGTTTTTTGTGGCTATAGAGGCTTGCGGCGGCAGAACTTCTGATCTAATCTCTGTTCTGGAAGTTTTAGGGTATGAGAGTATATATGGGTGCAGGGGGTACGTCGGAGGAGCTACGGGGGCCCCACGAGGCAGGGGGCACGCCCAGGGGGGTGGGTGCGCCCCCCACCCTCGTGAGCACCTCCCGTATCTCTTGACGTGCACTCCAAGTCCATCGGGTGGCTTTCCTTCCAAAAATAACTTCTCTAGTTGATTTTGTTCCATTTTGACTCCGTCTGATATTCCTTTCCTCGAACACTGAAATAGGCATAAAACAGCAAATCTGGGCTGGGCCTCCGGTTAATAGGTTAGTCCCAAAAATAATATAAAAGTGGATAATAAAGCCCAATATTGCCCAAAACAGTAGATAAAGTAGCATGGAACAATCAAAAATTATAGATACGTTGGAGACGTATCAGGGTACCTCTCCGGCAAGCCCCCGTCCCCGCCGCGGGTGGTTCTTCCTTAACTCCGGCGAGCCCCCCCAACCCATGAAAATCAACTGACCCAAAATTTGATTCAGTCGACTGAAGTGTGGCTAAATTGGAGCAGAGAAGCAGCACGAGCAAGGGGGAGAGCAGCAGCAGCAGTGCGAGCGAGCGATCGAGCGAGAGCTGGAGCAGCAGCAGCAGCGCGAGCGAGAGCCGGAGCAGCAGTAGCAGATCCGGCTGGTATGGCCGCCGCCGCCGAAGGGGCCTCGCACTGGGGGAGAGCCGCCATGGAGATGTCGCCCGTGGTGCCGGCTTCAAGGTAGCCGCTCAATTGGGGTGCGGGATGGAGCACCGTCGGCGCCGAGAGGTCGAGTTAAGGAGAAGGTGTGATGTGATGAGTGTACAACCTCTTTGGTGGCACCGAGTAGGCCTCGACTTTGTACGAGGAGTCGGTGAGGATGCTGTGGTTCTGGTGGAGTAGGTTAAGGCGGCGCTGTGGGGATGGAGCAGCCGCGATAGACGAGGCGATCGTCGAAGCAGCTCCTTGGAGGTGGAGGATGGGGCGGCTGAACTGGCGGGACGACGAGATGGATGACGGATCCTCATCCGGGGAGGTGGACGAGGGACGTCGAGCTGTTGCGGTGGATGACGTCGTTGGGGAAGAGGCTCCGGTTGGGCAGCGGTGAAGCGGCAGACGGACGAGGGTGGGGTTTCACGGCTGGAGCGGAGAGGTTATGGCGGCCTGGGATTTCGAATGGCGAAAAGGGGACGATGGGAGGGGGTGAACCATGACTTAGGGACGCGCTTGTCCAAAATGTAGGGTGTGTTACAAAAGTACCCCCCACCGATTTGAACTAGCGTCCGTTTCGGCTCAGGGTTAGAAGGGGGATTTCGCGTGTCGGGATTTGGCAGTTGGAGGGAATTTTCATGCGCGTTGTAATTTCGGGATAGCAAGGCGCGGGTTGTGAAGGCGCCAGTTTTGGGAGCACGATATCTGAATTTTCGGGATATAACAAGGCGCGGGTTGAATTTTAGGGACAAGCCTAACGTGTAGTAATATTGTACTTGTACATACCAAATCAATTCGCACTTCCCTCAACCAAAAAGAAAATGAAAAAAGTAAAACTATTCACACCACACAAAGAGAGAGTCTTGCCCCGTTTTACTATACAAATGCTATTCAAAGCTACTCCCTCCTTCCATCTATATAGGGCCTAATGCGTTTTTCGGTGCTAACTTTGACCAAATATTAGAGCAATAATATATGACATGCAACTTACACAAAGCACACCTTTAAATTCGTCTGTGAAAGGTTCTTTCAATGATATAATTTTCACATTATGCATGTCATTTACTATTAATCTTGTCCATAGTCAAAGGCGGTCTTAAAAAACTCATTACGCCCTATATAGATGGAAGGAGGGAGTATGAATCCATGTTATGTCCAATTAATTTTTTTTGCTTGCTGTATAATGCATGTAACCTACTCATACCAACATTTTAGTGCATTCCAAATGTCTATACTACCACTACAATTCGAACTAAATTTGAATTCGTTTTTCTATTTCAATAAGAATCTACAATCATGATTGTTGCCAACTTCAACCATCATTCGTGTATTACCTTAATAACACACCACATGATTACTATAGAGATAGATATGAACTATGTGTACTACATGAACTCGAATTCTATTTTTTGAATACATTTGATGTTGATTCGAAATAATAGTACATTTGATGTACTAACTATATATTCATAATCTAAACCATGTTCCATACGTACACCGTGTTTATCACACAAAGTATAGTGCCCCGCCCCCTACATTATGACAAGTATTTAGACCTAAGTTGCAAAAGCCACACATTAGCCCAAATTATAATCAATGTTCTACATTATGATATCTTCTTCAAGTATCCGTATCCACTTTTTTATAATGAGTTATGATCTTCGTTCGTCTTTTACACCTTCACGATCCTCTTCTATTTGTAGTTAGCTAGCGCTAACTTTCTATCGTGCATGCACACGCCCGCCCCCTCTCACCCACCCTTAGCGTCCCCTCCATCGCGCATGTTCATTATTTCTCTTTAGGTCGTCCACCCGTGGTGTGTGTAGGCCCGCGGCTCCTTCTTTCCGACACACACCGGTCGATATACCTCTCTAGCCAAGTGTGCCTACAACAAACACATATATACTTCCCCTCTTCTCTTCTCACCGTCCATGCCCCCCTATGTCCAATACGATTCCACGCAGGTGCACACTCCCGCTCCTCTTTTCATTGATCACATACTCGCACACTCCTCCCCACTCGACATGGTAGGCCTCTCGCACCACCTCCTAGCCGCACCCCTCTCCCCCTGTCTGTCTCTCCGGACCTTATTTGATTCTAACACATGCAGGCGTGTATATGAACTGATCTCCCTTCATATAGCCAGGTCGACTATAATTCATTTCCCCCACGCACCGATACACTTACCTCGCTAGTCATGTCTCTCCCTTTCTCGGACACACGACAGTTGATCTTCCTATGTAGTTACGTATGCTTACCACAACCATATCGTCTCCCCTCATCATCCTTGCATACCTCCTGACCCGTCTCTCACACACACGTGCATAAACAGACCGACATCCCCCGCCCTCTCTTATTGATATTGCACTCAGACCCTCCCTTTGTCTAGCAGGCCTCTCCCACCATTTGTGAGACACCACTCCACCACCAACCCTCCGATGCTCTACCTTTGTCTTTCTCCCAACCTTATTCCTCCGCTACACATATCCATGGATGTCAATCGATCTCCCTCAATACATAGCTAGGTCTCTCTCCTTCCCCACACATATACTAGTCAATCGGTCTCTGCCCCCTCCCCCCCCATCACACACCGATAGTCGAATGTTGTAGGTAGGTATCCATGCCATGGAGAAAAACTTCACCTCTGCCCTCTCAAATTCCAGTAGGCCAGCCGCCCTAAATCTTTGACATGGGCAAACACAAATTCGATGGCACTCTTTATCGATCGCGCAGCCACACACTTCATCCCTGTTTTCAATTCTATTGACATCTCACGTCCATGACTCCGTTTCACACACATTGCATATGTTACGTTTTTCTGTTTGAGATATGATCAACACATTGCCTTGTTTCGCACAAACCATCTCTCTCACACCCACCCACATACGTACCTGCACCTAAAGAAGAAGTGCACGCAGGACGCACGTACTCACATCTCGTTCTCGGCCCACCAGTGCGGGTACATGGTGGAGTTCGTTTTTGTACGAAAAGGCAGCCCACGTGATAATTTGACGCGTGTAGCGGTTGTTTACTCGAAGGAGGGTCGGGTACCACGCCTAGACGGAACAAAGTTCGACTTGACGCGTTAGTATTAAATAAAGTTATATATTCCTCAATGGTATGTACAGAATATAAAACGATTGCCGTGGGGAAAATGGAAAAATGGGTTTGTCTCTCGTCACACCATCTCACACAAGGCGGCCGTGGTCTCTCTCTCTCAGCGTTGGTCAGTGATCCGGCCGCATCTCGTCCGACGGCGGAAAGGGAGGATGTGCATCGTCTCTCCGTTCGACGGCGTTGAGGCAGCACGTCCCAATCTGTGGTACCGGCCGTTCTCTCTGACCAAGCTCCGGCGCGGTAGGGCCTTCGCCACTTGCTCGCTGCCGCAGTATGGGCAGATCCCGGCCACCGGCGCCCTCCTAGTAACATCCCGATGACCCTCAGGTACAGCTTCCTCCGGCTTTGCTCCACGGCCCATCTTCCGACGTTGCTGCATGTGGATCTTCTTTAGTTGTTTGCTTAAATCGTATCTCGGCCGGCGTACTTTCCATCTTGCAATCTCGTCCTCAAACCATTTTTGATAAACCACCATGTGCTATCTTTCCCTTATTACATGGAATATGCTTCCTTTTTGTCGGTGTATGTGTCTTCAACTCGTGTTATTGGGCAGTTATTGTTTCCTTTCTACCTCCTTTTGCAAATAGGGCTATCCATTTTCACCTCGTTGCTATTGTGACCTTTTGATGAACTGCACAAATCACTTTTTTCTTAAGAGTGTTTTGTGCAGTTCCGCCAAAATGTCACACGGGCAACATTTTTACATTTCCATGGGACTACAGAAATGGAGATTGGTTTTGCTATCCTCCTCATCCAACTCCTTGCCTAATCTTCTCCAACAAGAAGTTAGTCCTAAAGAGAGATCGTAGAGGTGATCGGCTTCTATTTATGTATGTTATGTTTCATCATCTAGTTCCACTATTATTGTAATCCCACTGACTGGATATCATTGCAAACAGGGATGGTCCGCTCGATTTTAGTGTTGCTGCACAAAATGATCGGATTGTGGTGTCCTCCATACACCTCTTTTTTGGCTACAGAGCTGGGTGAAACTAGCTGCCAAGAAATGAACACTATGCCAAGGAAATGGAGCCATGCCTACGAACAACATCAATCAATTATATATTTTTCTTTATTTGTACACCTTCTCACAACTTTGTCTTCAATTGTGATGTGAATATTGGCGCTGATCTGCGAACCATTGAGATGCATTAGCCATGGTAGCCATGGTAGTTTCATTTGTATTTGATGGAATGTTGTAACGAGATAATCTCGAGGCAAGACACATGAATCCTAAGTTGAAACCTTTTTTTTCCTGCGGGAACCAAAGTTGAAACCTTCATAGCATCACAGTACAATTTCACTAAAATTATGTGTACATATAAACAAATCCTGAAGGATTGATAGCAATGCCAGAAACAATGCAACATCATTTCGCTGACATGTCAGACATCCTTCATCCGGCTCCACCTGCCATGCAGCAATATTGAGTGCACAACACAACTTCAGGGAAAGATTCACCCCGGTCGTTGCGCCGCAGTAGTAATGACTAGTGAGCATTCAAATCACAGAGCCCCACCTTCACCACAGTAAGTTGCTCGGATGAAGCAACCATCATTTCTCTGTTCCTTGAATCCGCTGGTACTCCCATATTCCCACAGTAATAAGTTGCTCGGGTGAATCAACATCACTTCACTCTTCCCACAGTATGTACTAGTACCTCCTTTTTTTTACTCTAGAAACAACCACACGTGAATATTGGACGGTAGCAGCACAACAACTGAATCACTCTATCCGATGGTCATAGTTGGAAAATCAAAACAAAACCAAGCATTGGATCAACTCTCTTAGCACTCAGATTGTTGCTGGCTGCTCAACCGCCTGCCCACCTCGCCCACCTATATATCCGCTCGCGTGTGATGACCACAGGAGCTATCCATTCAGATTGTATCTTAAAAAAATAAAGGTCGATAACTATGCGACAAACTTAAAAAAAACTAATGCGGCACCTCGGGCCAACGCGGCCAGATCGCATTTTGCACGAGAAATTACACACCATGTTTCGTTGACATGTGGTCCCGTTCCAACATGTCAGTGAGATGGCGAGTCCTTTTCTACTAGTACTAGTATTTCCAAATGGACGTGTAGGCCGGGGCGGCTCTTCATGTACCATGGCAAACTGGCAACCGTCCACTGACTCTTCGCCTTTCCCTCTCGATTTGGAACTGTTGTTGCACGCTCTTCCTCCCTCCTCCATTTGCCTTCACCCTTCCTTCTTCCATTGTTTGATCGTCTTCTCCATGGAGGAAACAGGCCAGAAACGACCCCGTTATTCTTGCCCCGATCTGAAAGATGACGTGGTGGAGGAACTCATTGATCGGTGCGACGTCATCACCTCGGCTAGCATGGCAGGTTCGTTCAAGACCATTCTCGACTCAACTAATAACATCATTACAAGGAACCCAAGGGTCAAGGAGCGGTTTGATCTCCCCTATCTTCTTCGCCGTGACCCTGATGACTGGCGCGGGGACGACGGAGGCCTCGCCTTGTGCAAGTTGATGCCGCTTGATAATGATACGTATGATGTTAAGATGCCATCGCTTGAGGGCAAGGATTGGGCAGGCGCAAATGGATATTGGGTTGTTATATTGGGTCCAACTTCGAGTGGGAACTTGTGAATGTGTACACTTGTCACCGGGTTCCACTTCGAAAAATCTCAGCAGACTGCCCAGAGGTTGAGCACACCGGTATTCTACGCATGTTCAAATACGATCATGGTGACTATCTTCTACGGAAGATAGCAATTTGTCGAGTTCCCAACCGCTCTTGGAATTACAAGAACTATGAAGTTGTTGCTATCTTTGACAAGTTGTTGCCGTCCTTTGTGGTTCGACTCGATGGATATTGCTCAAAAATCAGAACACAAATGTGTATTGTGATGCAATTCAATACGAGGGTCTTGTGTTTGCTTCCACCACTCATGGCATTGTTTTTGCATGGGATCCTCGTAGTTTCGGTACGTTTGTCTTCCACCGTAATTATAATTGTTTCATCCACATGCATGTGGGTTAGCAAGTTTCCCTTTACTAATTAACCTTCTTCTTGTGTTTCCAAGGTCCTATGAACATTCCACCACCTATACTTGAAAAATTTTATAACCAAGGGGGAGATGACGATGGTGATGATCACGAGCATGAGGACGAGCAGAACTTATATACTCAGTGGCGCCTGGCAAATAATTCCGATGGATCACCTCTTCTTGTCTGTATACAGCGCACTGAGTTTGTTACTACTGAGGGAGCACATGTTGTCTCCCATGGTCGCACTCTCCGGACCTATTCCAACAGTTGTTGCATGGTATTCGGGATGGATACTAGTGTGCTAGCGCAACACCTTCTCCCTGGTACAAAATTGATAGTCTTGGAGAAAACTCGCTCTTCCTTGGACAAAACTATCCGATGATGGTGAAAGGCGATCCAAATGCTATTGACACAACGTTACTAGTACCATTTATGAGAAGCAACTGTATCTATACCTCGGACATTTGGGTGGTTCCCTACCCTGGTACTGATATAGTAGGCCGCTTCAGCCTAGATGATCAGTCCTGCATTGGTCTCAAGATTGACAATGGATGGCCCGTCCCATAGAATCACTTGTGGTTCAAAGCAAGCGTTTCCAACGCTGAGGAATGGTTGAGTTTAAGTTCATTTCATTGCTTGTTATTTGTTGTGTGATGAAAACTTTAGTATTTATAATGTATCCTCGTTGTTGATGTGAGTTGATGACCTGTTGTATGTAATAAAATGATATGCCTGCAATAAACTTACTAAATTTATGAATGGCTTTCGAGTCGCTTCTCTGAGTGAGTGGTGCGACGAGGCAAAAAAATATTTTTCGAATACATAATTGTACGTGCATTGCAACAGGTTATCGGATGAGGCCAATCAACAATAGTAGTACACTATTTGTACTAGCTTCACATGCTTCGCGCATTGGGTGGGTGTTTTTACTGTAGCCATATGTTAATGTGTTCGCTGTACGTAACCAGCACCTCGAATCCTCGATACTACTAGTACTATATAAGTAGTAGGAGTAGTAGGGTGGCATGGGCCAGAACAAGCATTCATGTCCAGGAGTACGACACACGCCACCAGCATGACATCCATCCGACACCATATTTCTTGGAGTCCGTGCTAGAGCAATCTCTTCAACCTCGTCGTTTCTCTAACTCAGCCATGGCGCGGTCGGCGAGGTGGGGGCTTACCGATAGTCGGTTTCCTCAATTGTGGTCCCACTTGTAAGGACAACTCCAATGCACGACCCCAAACGAACCTCCGTTTTGCATGAACTCCAACGATAATTTTGACTAGACAAGCAAGACCAAAGAAAACAATAAGCACAAGAATACATTTTAGAAGATATCCAACTTCCATAACTGCTCCTGTAAGTTGGATTAGTGCCTTCTCAATGCATTCATTGTTGATCTGCGGAGGCTCAATCTTGCGTGCTTCTTTCTTCTTTGAGTGTAAAGAAGTAGACGTTGCTTCCTCGCATCTAGTCTCATGTCTAGCCTCTATTCTAGTAGGAGTATCAACAAGTGCACTAGTCTCATCTCTAGCCTCTATGCTAGCTAAAAGTGCTAGAACATCTACTAAATTGCGCTCTATCAATATATCGATGTACTCTTCTTCCCAATACCAAAACTTGCATCCACTCTACACAATAAAAATTTTAAGTTAGCACAACTAGTCTAATCCGAGAGCACAACCGAAGATTTGGTCGGGTTCTTCCTCCTTTTGCCGACACGTGGGACATCCAGCATCCAGGTCGTGTCATGCAAGAAAATAGAGTGGTAGTTGAAGCCACGTGATGTGCATCTTGGGTTAAACTGTAAATAGAATCTTACTACTCTTGAGTAACTCCAAAAGTGACCACTGAAGATCTTTATTGGATTTGTTTTTCATCACTAGGACGTCAAGGTGAAAGATGTGTAGGTTCAGTGGGTCCTCTTGCATTTTCACTAACATGTGGGACCGCATATGAGCAAACAAACGATGGGCTCCGCGCGTCCGCTGGCTGGCTGAGAAGAGAGACAGAAGAGGGCTGAGCAAGTGTCGGTTTCAAAACCGGCGGATCTCGGGTAGGGGATCCCGAACTGTGCGTCTAAGGCTAATGGTAACAATAGGCAGGGGACACAATGTTTTACCCAGGTTTGGGCCCTCTCGATGGAGGTAATACCCTACTTCCTGCTTGATTGATCTTGATGATATGAGTATTACAAGAGTAGATCTACCACGAGATCGTAGAGGCTAAACCCTAGAAGCTAGCCTGTGATTATGATTGTTGTTCTACGGACTAAACCCTTCGGTTTATATAGACACCGGAGGGGGCTAGGGTTATACAGAGTCGGTTACAAAGAAGGAGATCTAACATCCAGATCGCCAAGCTTGTCTTCCACGCAAAGGAGAGTCGCATCTGGACACGGGACGAAGTCTTGAGTCTTGTATCTTCACGGTCCAACAGTCCGGCCAAAGTACATAGTCCAGCTGTCCGGATACCCCCTTATCCAGGACTCCCTCAGTAGCCCCTGAACCAGGCTTCAATGACGATGAGTCCGGCGCATAGATTGTCTTCGGCATTGCAAGGCGGGTTCCATCTCTGAATACTCCAAAGTAGATTAAGGATCGTGTCCGGCTCTGTAAGATAATTTCTGCATTCCACCATAGAGAGAACAATATTCCACAAATATAACCTGCTGACAACTTTAGATAACATGACATCACACCATGGTCAAGTCATTATTCGAACCGTTTTCCCAAAACCAGCCACCGCACATATTGCGAGGCGGTTTCCTCGGCATGTCTTGTCGAAGCAGAGATCATGTCCCCTTATCACGGGATCCTCATCAATACGGGTATGGGTAACCCAACCATGGCGCTTGGAAAATAAGCGATTTCCTCAGGCAAGCGGGGAGGCGCACCGTTTTCGGCACCTCTATAAAGGGATAAGGATCTCCCATTTTTACCCACACCTTCTTCCTCCTTTGCTCATCCATTCTCGCACCCTCGAGCACCAGTGCCCTAGTTCTCGCCTTCTCCGCATAGCCAAACATGTCCGGAGCGTTAGGCAAGTGGGTGGCCTCCACCGTCAAGGAGGAGCACATCACAAAGCTCCGGGCGACTGGATACTTGGCCGCAGATATCGCGCACCGGCTCCCGGATGCAGGGCAGATTATTCCAACTCCAGGACCCCACGAGAGGGTCGTGTTCCTCGCCCACTTCGTCCGCGAACTGCGATTCCCCCTCCACCCATTTGTCCGCGGGCTCATGTTCTATTACGGGCTGGATTTTCATGATCTGGCCCCTAACTTCAGCCTCAACATCTCGGCGTTTATCATCGTGTGCGAGGCCTTTTTCCGCATCAGGCCCCACTTTGGCCTGTGGCTAAAGATCTTCAATGTAAAGCCAAAGATAGTGGTCGGCCAGCAGGCGGAGTGTGGTGGCGCCATGGTGGGAAAGATGCCCAACATCACCTGGCTCGAAGGCTCCTTTGCGAAGACCGTGAAGGGCTGGCAATCGGGGTGGTTCTATATCACCGAGCCGCATGATGCCAACTGGGTGGCGGCCCCCGAATTCCGATCCGGCATCCCTGTGCGGCTCACTTCCTGGAAGAGGAAGGGCCTGGCCTGGAGCGCATCCGCGGAGCTGACTGGACTCCAGAACTGCGTCAAAAACATGATAACCAAGAATATCAAGCTGGTCAATGTGGTCTAGGTCATGCTATTTCACCGGATTCTCCCGTGCCAGAGACGAGCATTCAACTTGTGGGAGTTCGACGCGGCCCAACACCAGACACTGCAAGAGCTCTTTGACACGATGCACAAAGACACCTGGAAGGTGTTGTTCAAGGCCAGCGAAGTTCCTTCCCCACCTCTGAGGATCGCGAACTCAGCGCCAGGCGTCAGGGCAATGCGGTAAGCATTCTACATTTTGCAAGATGTGCCTTTCCTCAATATATTCATGGGAGAAACTTAGGCCACTGTGCTGATTTTGACAGGAATATGTGGCGACGGCGGAGCGGATCGACTGTCCGGCTCCGTTGCCTGAGGACCCAGCAGACGAACTCCTGACGGAGATGCTGGCTCCGGCACCCTATGAGGTGCCGGAGAAGAAGGCCAAGAAAAAGGCCACGGGGACCAGAAGAAGTTCCCGGCGCAACGTGGTGCCGGACTCATCGTCCGAAGACACCGGGCGCACTCCTCCAACGACAACAAGGAGGAGGAGGAGGAGGAAAACCCTCTCCCCGAAAACGAGGGGGGGGGGGAGGGAAGAAGAGGAAGGCCACGCTTTCCAGGGAGGCCGAAGGGTCCAAGAAGGGACGGGCCCTTCCTCGGGACCACTCCACAACTGCCGCCTATAGCAAGGAGGAGTGGCTACCCAGGGGCAAGCCCCTGGCGAGATCGTAAGTATCCGCACTCTGTTATACTTTTAGTGCGACTTAGATTCATAGTTTGTTATAACACCGAACACGCATATGCAGTCCGGCCAGGTCCCACCCCAAGGTATCCTCTTCGGATGGGTCTCTGAGCGATTCAACAATGAATTCGCTCCCGACGGCCACCTCCCCTTGTCCTGCGGATGACATGGAGGTGTGGTACCAAAGGGTACCAGAACAGGGGGAGGCGGCTTTGGAGACGCCCCAAGGCGAAATTCCAGACGCCGGGCACATGGGGAGTATGGTCCCCATAGATTATGCCGACGAGAGCCGCAGCAAGTTGGGCTCCCAGTCGGACACTGCACCGGAACTTCCAAAGGTTCCGAATTCGGGTAGGCAGCCCCTCGCTAGGGAGGGCGAGCCAGCCGTGCCGATGACCTCCATTGCGCCAGAGGCGTCGGATAGTCTGCTGGAAGTGCTTCGCGGTGCTTCCATGGATGAAGAGCACCATACTCTTATGAGTACGGCGATTCAGAAGGTTCGGTCCGCCAAAAGCGGATTGACCGAAGCCTGCACCAGCCTCCTGACATGCTTTGAGGTAAGTAATCAAAAGTATGAGAAATTATCACTCAATAGACAGTAGCCCCTGATACTCTGTTTGGTGTTCAAAAAGAAAAGCCAAACGGAGGGTCAACTTTAAACCTCAGGAATCTAACAATACGTGTCTATGTGAATAAGCAGGCGGTGCTGCTTGCCACTGTTGCCCGCACAACAGAGGTCGCCGGACTTGAACGGGACCTGAAGCAGGCCGAAGAGGAGCTCGGCCTCACGAAGAGGCAGCTCGAAGAGAACAAAGGTAAGTGATACCCCGTTCATGTGTCATATAGAGGAGAAAAAATTGGTGAAGCTAACAAAAAGCATCATGATTTTTTAATAGGGGCCATGACCGAAGTGGCGGCCCTGAAGAAAGCACTATCCGGGGCCGAAGACAAGGCGGCCACGAAGCGTATTGAGCGTGAAAATCAAGATGCTAGGGTGGGCAAGGTACAACAAGAGCTCTAGGAGTTCGGCAAGAAGTTCGAGTCCTTGGAGTGTGACTTCAAGACAAAAGTGTCTGAGCTTGCGAAGGCCCTTCAGAGCGCGAAAGACGCCAGGGCCGAAGCCCAAAAGGCCCAGTAGGAAATCCAGGCGGCCAAGAAGATAGCGGCGGGTAAGGCATTCATTATGCAAAGCAAGCATGTGGAGGAGACATTCTTTTACTTACCCGAATTCGGAGCTCTCCAGGGGCATTCGCAGATCTGCCACACAGCATATCGTATGCCACGGAGTTCTACCGTGCCGAAGAGGGGAGCTCGACGGAGAAGCTGTTCTGGTCCTAGTATGCTGGAGCCGAACACCCAATGCCTCTGAGTGACCAACTGAAGCAGTTGGTTGAACTCCAAAGGGCGGACAAAGTGGCCATGAAGGACTTCATAGTCCGGATGTGGCCTGGTGAGCCCCTGCTCGATAGCTACTTCGGCCTTTTAAAGCGGATGGTAAATGCCTGTCCGCGGATCGAAGTTATCAAGCAATCCGTTTGTATTGAGGGTGCCCGCTGGGCCTTTGACCATGCAAAGATGCATTGGGCCAAGCTGGATGCAGAGAAGCTGGTGAAGGATGGACCGCCGGAGGGCAAGGCGCATCGCTACCTCGAGAAATATTATGATGGTGTTGGGGATATAACTATTTGTGTAAGCCGCCCAGGAGGGGCCGGGTTACGCAAAGAAGACTCACCAGAAAGAAGCCCAAGACCAAGCATGAAGATGGCGGTTCAATAAAGGGCTTAAGGCCCACATGTGACTTAAGGCCCGTTGTAGTAAACCGCCATAATGGCATGGATTGTATCATAAGGTAGATTTAACTAGTCACCGAGCCGGACACTGTTATAAGCCGGCCGAGACTCTGTAAGCCACAGGGCGTCAACCCGTGTATATAAGGGGACGACCTGCTGGCGGCTTAGGGTAAGAAACAACTCATCAAGAGCCGGGCATAGCGTATCTCGCTCCCTGGTCATCGAAACATTAATACCAACCCAAGTAGACGTAGGCCTTACCTTCACCGTAAGGGGCCGAACTAGTATAAACCTCTCGTGTCCTTTGTCCCAATTTAACCCCTTCAATCTTCCTAGTTGCGATGGCTCCACAACTAAGTCCTTTCACGACGACATCTGACGTGACAATTCCACGACAGTTGGCGCCCACTGTGGGGCCAGCACACGGTGGATTTGAGTTCTTGAAGGGCAACTTCGAAGGGTTCAAGGGATACGTAGTGGGCCGGATGACCAAGAGTTGCCACAGCAAGATTTACATCGACGACGAAGGCTGGGGTCCTGACGCTGGCTCAATTGAGTACGGGTACCGGGTCCCCTTCGGCGGAATCCACGTCTTCATCGGTCGGATCGGTGAGCCGGGCCCTGAGCCGAACAACTGCGCCGACCTCGTCGAGATGGCTCAGCATGCGAGGAAGACCCGGATTCAACCTGTCATGAAGCGTGCTTTCGTGGGCTGCATCCACGGAGAGGAGCTCTCTGAAGGATCTGGAGATGGCGGTGAGACGGCCGTCCTCTCAGACGGTGATTCGTCCGCCGGCTCAACAGATTCGTTGTACCAAGTGCAAGACGGCGTGCTCGGGGGCTGTTCCGATGGCACTAGTATTCTGGACCCCTGTGAGCCGCCAAGATGGGCAGGAGTCTTTATGGCTGGGACTCAGCCCGGCTCAAACTCTACGGCTGCTGCAGCAGTAACGTCCGGGTTAGGAGCGGCCTGGGCAGGCGGCCCCATGCGCCCCCCGGCTCAGGTGCTGATATATCTCATGGACAAGCTTACGACCCTGTTAACCGCAACGGTCATTCCCGCAGATAAAGATGAGCATGACGCGGAGGTGGCATGGGTGCGTGAGGAAATAGCTCAGGCCAAGGAGGCCTTGGCAGCTGAGGACACTAGATTAGCCACAGAGCGGGCGACTCTAGATGCCCGGGCGCAGCGGCTACAGTCAGAAGCTTACCAGCTCACGATGAGCTTAAACGCATCCAATGAGGTGATGAGGAGGAGACATCAGAAAACCCAGTCCCGTTTACCTCCGAATTATGACCCTCGGGTTCTTTTTGCTACACCCGGAGCCGGCCCAAGTAACCTGCCAGAGGCCAATCAGTTTATGACAGCCTGAACAGGAGGGCCGGCTCAGCCTCGGGAGATGGCACCTCCTCATGTGAGCATGGCACCGCCACGTTATGTGCCGGTACCACCGGGTCACTTTTCTAACCCCATGGAGAATTTAATCGCAGATTCAACACGTTTGGCGGCTCTTCCCATGGACGGTGATGACCCGACAACAGTGGAGACCCGGAGGGTCATAGAGCTTCTCCAGACGGCTTTAGCTCAGCAAGAGACCTATTCTTACAACTGGGACAGGATTCATTCAACTCCCCCGCCTTGGTTAGCGCCGCCTCGTCAGAACTGGAGCCCGAGTTACAACAGGCACATGGAGTCTGAAGCTTTGTCAAGCAACGCCCAACGCCGTAACCAGCCAGGTGGCTATAATCCGGTGCAAGACCGAATACGTCAGGAGAACGAGCGGGCAGCTCAACTAGCGGCTCAACAGACGGCACATCAAGATTTCCCAGAGTATCCAACGACTTCTGTTGAGGCGGGAGTAGCCACTAGAACCGGCGGTGTTCCTTGTCTGGTACCAGCTCTGCGTAACGTGCGCCTGCCTAAGGACTTCAAGGGTCCTCGAAAGGTGCCGAATTACACGGCCGACCTGCAGCTCGGAGCTTGGATCGAAAGTTATGAGATGGCCATGGAGCTGTTGGAAGTCTGCGACGCGGCAATAGCTAAATACTTCACCATGGTGTTAGATGGAATAGCCCGGTCCTGGTTGAAGGGTTTGCCACCCAATTCCATCGGCTCATGGGCAGAACTGAAAGGCCGTTTCATCTAGAATTTCAAAGACACCTGTAAGCAGTCTATGTAAATTGTGGACTTGACAAATTGTAAACAGGAGGAAGGTGAATCTACGACTCATTGGGTACGCCGGGTCAAGGAGATAATACATTCATCTGACAAGATGGATGCCGGCTCTGCAGTCCTCATGTTGGAGAATAATTGCCGTTTTGAGCCACTGAGGCAGAAACTGGGACGCCTTAAGCGTGATTGCAATGATATGGGTACGCTGATGGCGGCTTTAGTCAAATATGCCGATTCTGGTAGTACCAAGGATCCTGCGTCTGATGAGGAAAAGACCGGGAAGGGAAAGAAGAACAACAATGGAAAGGGTCAGCAGCATAACCCGATGAATCAAGGAGGCAATAAGCGGAAGGCGGATGGTAACCCGGAGTTTGTGGCCAATGCCAATGCGCAAGGTAACAATCAAAGACGTAAGGGTAAGCCGCCTCAATCCGGCAGGTCAGGCCCATCTCTTGAGCAGCTACTCAATGAGCCCTGCGCGAGACACGGCACCAGGGAGCGGCCCGCCACACACCTGTGGAAAGATTGCGCGAACATGAAGGTGTTTAAGAATTCCAACACCTTTGATGGCAATAATGGGTCTGGTGGCGGTTCAGGGGCTGGTGGTTTTCATGGCCCGGGCGGCGGTTTAGGTTCCGGCTTTCAGGGATGTCAAGGCGGCTATAATCAACAGCAATCTGGTCAAGGGGAGCAACAGCAACAGCAATTGGGTTATCAAAGCAATCTGAAGCAGTTGAACGGTGGGCAGTACCACGTGTTTACCACTAGCTTATGCAAACGCGACCAGAAGGTTCATAAGAGGGCCGTGAATTCTGTTGAGCCGACAGTTCCTCGTTATTTGAGGTGGTCAGAACAACCCATTGTATGGAGCAGGGAAGATCACCCTTCACGGGTCGATGATTCGGGCCAGTTGGCCTTGGTGGTAGCACCTCAGGTTGGTGGATATAAATACACTAAGGTGCTCATGGACGGAGGTAGTAGCATCAATATCCTCTATTATGAGACCTTTCAATGCATGGGGTTAACTGATAAGAATCTAAGGACGTCCAACACTGTTTCCCATGGAGTGGTCCCTGGTAAGTCGGCTTACCCAGTTGGCAAGATTGAGCTGGAGGTGGCCTTCGGAGATGAATATGACTCCAGAGCTGAGAAGTTGACGTTTGAGGTGGTCAAAATCAGGAGCCCATATCATGCTCTGTTTGGGCGGCCGGCTTATGCTAAGTTCATGGCCCGGCCGTGTTATGTTTATTTGCAGCTCAAGATGCCGGGTCACAAGGGCACCATCACTGTGCATGGAAGTCGGAAGGTGGCGTTGGAATGTGAAGAAGGCGACGCGGCTTACGCTGAGTCGGCCTATGCGGCGGAAGAGCTCAAATTTTATCAAGATAATGTTGACCCAGCGGATATGACCTCCCTGAAGAAACCAACTATAGAGCACGACCCAACGTTGAAGTTTAAATCAGCTGCCGAGACAAAGCTTGTTGACTTTACCCCAGGTGACCCTTCTAAGTAGTTCAGCATCAGCAGCAATTTGGATCCCAAATAGGAAAGCGCGCTCATCGAGTTCACCCGTGAGAACCGGGGCATCTTTGCATGGAAACCTTCTGACATGCCGGGTGTACCGAGGGAACTTGCTGAGCACACTCTCAATATTGATCCGAAGTATAAGCCGGTCAGGCAGTTTCTTCAGTGTTTTAACAAAGAGAGACGGAAAGCTATTGGAGAGGAAGTCGCCCGGCCCTTAGCGGCCGGGTTTATTATTGAAGTCTTTCACCCAGAGTGGTTGGCTAACCCGGTGCTTGTCCTCAAGAAGAACGGCACCTGGCGGATGTGTGTGGACTACACGGACTTAAACAAGGCTTGTCCAGCTGATCCCTTTGCTCTCCCTCGTATTGATCAAATCATTGATGCTACGGCGGGTTGTGAACGCTTGAGTTTTTTGGATGCTTACTCTGGTTATCATCAGATCAAAATGGCAGTTAAGGACTAGGAGAAGACGTCTTTCATTACTCCGTTTGGGGCCTTCTATTATGTATCTATGCCGTTTGGGCTCAAGAGTGCTCAGGCGACTTATCAGCGATGTGTGCAGAACTGTCTACACAATCAAATCGGGCGTAATGTTCATGCTTATGTAGATGACATCATGGTGAAATCCAGAGAGAAGGAAACCTTAATATCCGACTTGAAAGAAACCTTTGATAATCTCCGGGTTTATAAAATGATGCTTAACCCGGCCAAGTGTGTATTTGGTGTACCTGTAGGCAAACTTTTGGGTTTTCTGGTATCAAACAGAGGTATTGAAGCTAATCCGGAGAAGATTAAGGCAATTACCTCTCTGGCTAAACTGGCGTGCATCAATGATGTTCAGCGATTGGCGGGTCGTGTTGCCGCTTTAAGCCGGTTCATAAGCCGGTTAGGTGAGAAGGCCCTATCGCTATATCAGATGATGAAGAAAACAGACACTTTTGTCTGGAGTGATGGTGCTGATGCTGCCTTTGAAGACTTGAAGAGACAGTTGTCTGAACCACCGGTTCTCATGGCTCCCATTGATAAAGAGCCGTTGCTGTTATACGTGGCTGCCAATTCACGAGCCGTCAGCGTTGCTATCGTGGTGGAGCGTAAGGAAGCTGGCAAAGAGCATCCGGTTCAATGGCTGGTTTACTACATCAGTGAGGTGCTCATTGAGTCCAAACAAAGGTATCCACACTGGCAGAAACTCGTTTACGGAGTGTTTATGGCCAACCGGAAATTGAAGCAGTACTTTCAAAGTCATCCTATAACTGTGGTAAGTTCTGCCCCTTTGGGAGATATCATCCAGAATAGGGAGGCCACAGGATGAGTCGCCAAGTGGTCCATCGAGTTTGGGCCTCATGATTTGATGTACATGCCACGTACTACTATTAAGTCTCGGGCCTTGGTGGACTTTATCAATGATTGGACAGAGTTACAGGCACCTGAGGAGAAGACAGATAACACATATTGGACTATTCACTTTGACGGGTCCAGGCAGCTAGAAGGCTCGGGGGCTAGAGTTGTTTTAAATTCCCCTCGAGGCGACAAGTTTTGTTATGTAATCCGGCTTATGTTTCCATGTACTCACAATGCAGCTGAGTACGAGGCCTTACTCCATGGTCTCCGGATGGCCAAAGAGATGAACTTAAGCTGGGTAAGGTGCTTAGGCGACTCAGATCTCGTGGCTCAGCAGGTGTCAGGCAAGTGGGATTCTAAGGATCCCCTTATGGCGGCTTACCGTCGTGAAGTGGATGCTGTGGTTGGTCACTTCAAGGGTTATCAAGTGGAGCACATTGATCGAAGGAAGAATGAGGCGGCTGATGCTTTAAGCCGGTTGGGATCTCAGCGTAAGCCGGTGCCGCCTAACACCTTTCTCTATATTTTACATAACCCTTCTGTCAAGGTGCCTACCGAGGAAGAACTAGCGGTGCCAGACCTGGAGGCATAGCTGGTGGCAGCTCTTCACGTTATCCCGGATTGGACGGTGCCATATTTGGCTTATATGACCTGGGGAGAGTTACCTGAGGATGAGACCTTGGGAAGACAAATCGTCAGGCGCTCCAAATCTATGACGATTGTTAATGGCGAGTTACATCACCTAAGCGTCACTGGGGCACTTCAACACTGTGTGTCACCTGCAGAAGGCCAAGAAATACTCGGTGAGATCCATGAAGGGGATTGTGGCCATCATGCCGGGTCAAAATCTCTTGTAGCCAAAGCTTTCCGTCATGGTTTCTACTGGCTGACGGCTCAAGCTGATGCAGAGGATCTGGTCAGTAAATGTGACGGTTGTCAAAAGTTCTGACGACGAGCTCATGTGCCGGCTCAAGAGTTGAGGATGACCCCAATCACTTGGCCATTTGCAGTCTGGGGGCTTGACATCGTTGGGCCTGTCAAGAGGTCTAAAGATAAAAAGACACATCTCCTGGTGGCAGTGGATAAATTCACAAAGTGGGTTGAGGCAGAGCCAGTCAGTAAGTGTGATGCGGCCACGGCGGTTCAATTCATGAAAAAGGTGATCTTTCGTTTTGGTTTCCCACACAACATTATAACTGATAATGGCACTAATCTCTCCAAGGGTGTCATGGAAGAGTTCTGTCAACGAGAACATATCCGGCTTGATGTTTCGGCTGTAGCTCATCCTCAATCCAATGGTCAAGCGGAAAGAGCTAATTAAGAGATCTTGAAGGGTATCAAACCCCGACTCTTGGTCCCCTTACAACGGACATCGGGTTGTTGGGTGGAGGAGTTACCTTTTGTGTTATGGAGCATCAACACTACGCCTAACAGATCTACATACTACACGCCTTTCTTTATGGTGTATGGTGCAGAGGCGGTCCTGCCAAGTGACATCCGACATGATTCACCCCACGTGGTGGCTTACATTGAGGCTGACAACGAAGAAGCTCGTCAAAATGCACTTGACTTGCTGGATGAGGAGCGAGACTTGGCAATAGCCCGCTCGGCGATTTATCAACAAGACCTGCACCGCTATCACAGCCGCCGGGTTAGGAGCAGAACCTTTCAGGAAGGCGACTTGGTGCTCCGGCTCATCCAGGATCAGTCTGATATGCACAAGCTATCCCCACCTTGGGAAGGGCCCTTTGTGGTCAGCAAGAATCTGCACAACGGGTCATACTACCTCATCGATGTTCGAGAGCACAAAGACTCACGTAAGTCAGAGGAGGAGACCCGTCGGCCGTGGAATATTGCTCATCTCCGGCCTTATTATACTTAAGCCATCGGCTTTCAAGATGTATATATTTTTTGCCAATGTATATATTATATAAAGAAATAAAGCAGGACCTCTGTCCTTTTTACCATCAAAAATCTATGTGTCTTCTTTATTAGGTAGTGGAGACAATCAACAAGGAGCAGATCACATCTGAATCTGGCTTTCCCTTTGGACTGGCTTATGATCATATCTGAATCTAGCCATGGTCACTTGGGGGCTTCCTGTTCAAACATAGATCATATTCGAACCAAAGAGAACATAGCCGTCGATACCCATTTGATCGGCATACTGCCAAACCCACTTGGGGGCTTCTTGATCATATTTGAATCACAGCTTAACCCCTTTGGGTCTGACGTGGATCGTATTTGAATCAGCGTCATTAAACAACTCTTATGTTCACTTGGGGGCTTCCTGTTCAAACATAGGTCGTATTCGAACCAAAGAGAACATAGCTGTCGATACCCACTTGATCGGCATCGCCAAAGCCACCGGGGGCTATATGATCGTATCCGAATCTTAGCTTAACCCCTTTGGGACGGTTTTCTGATCGTATTCGAATCAGGAGCCTATGAACATTGCTTATTATCCATTATAAGTATAATTACTTTGACTATCTTGAGACCTTCTTGCAAGCATTATGAGCTGGTTCTTGATTCTTCTGGTTTAATATTGATCATCTCAAGTTGTTAAAATGCCAGGGGAACATCCTATAAGTAGGAAAGATTATCAAGGGGATTTCAGGTATGTTATTATGATTATGTTTAACAAATATAATCATAAGCCGGCTTGTATGTGATGTTTTTTGTTCGTGTTCTGAGTTATCAATACTTTATATAACCCCTGACGCAATAAACCGCCAAGGAAATTTTGCTTATGTGTAGGGTAAGGCAAAAAATATATTTAAACATCAAGGAGATAAACGCTCAAACATAAGCCAGAAATTTATAGCGATGGCGGCTTACGAAAGTATTAAGCACTAGGAACATGCGCGAAGGCATGACAAACATTGAGAAGTTTTTACTACCCTATTACAAGACTTCCCGAGTCTGAATAAATGAAAGATTGTTTTTTGCAAAGTTATCAAACGCCTGGCGGTTCATTCCTTCGGCGGGCTCAATGACTCCGGGTTATCCTTCTCCGCCTCTTTGTTGGTTGCTTTGTCCTGGAAGGTTGATGAGGCCCAGTCAATGCCACTCAAGGCTTCAAACTCAGCCTCATCATCTATTAAACCGGCCGGGTCCACTTCAGGGGCAAAAGTATGCTTACGCGTTGGAGGGATCAGGCTGACTTGGTCATATGGAATGTTGGGAATTCTCCGGTTCTCGCTATCATAGCCCGGCGAATACTTGGTAAGATCAGTATCATTCCCAATAAGCGTGGCCAAGGGACGCACGACTTTGACGCAGGCGGTGAAATCTTGATCATCAAATGCAGTACCGTCCTCCTTCAGGCTCGGATATCCAAGAGTAAGGTCAGCCAGGTCAAGCTCTGGCATCCATGCCTTTGCCCGGCTCAATGTGGCCACAGCCCCGGCTCTTGAAGATGCCCTCCTTAAATCCTGAATTCGTTGAGGTAGCACAGCAAGATGCTTCAGCACGTCTTGCAGAAGTTGGGGAGTGGTATTTGATAAGGCTACAATGGCCAGGGCACATTGTGACCCAGAGTACAACTATTCCACTAAAGTGTAAACCGCTTTAAGCTTGATCAGCATGTTTTGCTTGAGGTTGGTGCTCCTAGGACCTGTATGTTCACAAGCATAACAGTGAGCCGGAGGTAACTATTACAATAGTCATTGGAAGATTACCATGTTTGAGGTTTCGCACAGTAACTTACCGAAGATGGCTGAGACCATTTGGGATATCTGCCGTTTTAAGTCGGACAGCTCGGTTGTTGCTTCTGCAAGAGATGCTTCTGTCGCCTCGGCCCGAGTCACCAGTGAAGCCTTCTCATCAGCCAAGATTTTCTTCTCTGACTCAAAATTTTGCTTCAGCTTCTCTTGTTCAGAGACGCTGAATTCAAATTTGGAGTTGGCCTTCTGAGATTCCAGCTCTTGAGTTTTCAGCCGGCTCTTCAGGTCAGCAAGCTCCGACTCAAATTGACTTATGGTGGCCTGCATTGATACCAGGTTATGGTAAGAATCATGGTAAGGTAACATTCAAGTCCCAAGCATTTTACAAGTAAAGATACTTGGCACTTGGGGGCTAATGTATGCTTAAGAATTTTTAACCTACCCTGCCGGGTCATACATATTAAGTCTCAAGCACTTTACAAGTAAAGATACTTGACACTTGGGGGCTAATGTGTATCGCAAATTCAAACTATCATGCTATAACCAGGTTAAATATATCTTTAAACCGGACAAACCAACAGTAAGTAGATTTCTAAGTCTACAGCATATTCATTCATAAGCAATAGACTTGGGGGCTGGTACAATAAGTAAGATTTAGGAAAATAGCATAAGTTATACCTCAGATTTGTGCTGTATTTGTTTCACCATGTCAATTTCCAGGTCACGACTATTATGCACTTGGTTCAGATAGCCCAAGACTATATCACCAATGCTTAAGTGAGTATAGTCAGTGATGTCCTGCTTGGCTTTTCGGTGTTCGGCAAGTTCTTCCTTGGTAGTGCATTTGGCAAGGATAGTAGGCCGCCCCGGTTCAACATATTGACTTTTTAGATATTCAACTTCCGGGTCAGTCGTCTTGACCGGGCTAGGAGCTTCCGGATTATCAGAACTGTTGATAACGTCTTCGGCAGGCGGGTCAGAGATTGGCACCGGAATATCAGAAGCTGGTTCAGGCGGCGACTGATGGGTGGAGCTATCAGGAGCAGACATGTCAAGCGCCGGTTCAGTAACAACCGGGTCTTGGGACGGCTTATTCTTTCTTGCCCTCTTGCTGGGTTTCACTTGCAGGCTGTCAATAAAGGTGAAAGGATGAATACTAAAGCATAAGTAAGGTAAAGCCTAAAATAAATAAGGTTACATTACCCGGGGGCAGTTTTGAAAGCTGGCATGTTTGATTGCATAGACTCGTCGGAGGAAGGAGAGGTATCCTGATAATTGGAGTCAGATGAATTGAGAGGTTGGCGAATCAAACCCTCCAAAGGTAAAACAGAACGTAAATCGGAGATAACCTCGGTCCGACGCTTCCTAGTTACATCGGGTAAGCCAGAGGAGAGTTCTGCGTCTTGATTGGCCTGAGTCTGCCTCCGGTTTTCAAGCTGTTGTTGCTTCAAAAGAAATTGAGGATCTTGATAAGCTAGAGGATGTGAAAATCTTACTTTCCGGGTCACCCTTCGGATTTTTTGTTTTGGCAAAGGCTCTGAGTCGGAGGAGATTATAGTTACCTCTTCTTCAACTGCTTGACTGTTCCCTGTATCCTCCTGAAAGGATAGAATGTCAGTAAAATAACGACAAGGGAGTTAATAGAGTTTAAGAATTACCTCTTCATCATCCGAAGAAGTATCATCCAATTTGAATAAGTCGGAGGCGCTGGGTTTCTTCTTCTTTGAGGTTCCCATCTTGGCGGCTTTCCTTTCGGTTTTCTTGGCTGCCCTGGCTTGTTTGGCAGCCTCGTGGTCATACTTGACCTTCTAGAAGTTATCATCGGCCTGTGGAAAAAGATAAAGAATTATGAGTACAAACAAGGTATAATATGTTTAAGAGTATTTTTAAGATTGATAACTCACTTCAGGGGCCGGGTTCTTCTTGCAGAAGGGAAGTAAGCCGAAGGCATTGCTAGTCACAGTGCCCTCCATCAGCAGTGACTGGGTTGTAGCATCTACCACATCATCTGGTAAGTCGTCAGGACTATGACGCATTGGATCATCCTTCTCGCCTGCGTAAGAACACATTAAGCCGGAGCGGCGGCTTAATGGAAGTATTCTCCAGGTGACCCAGACTCAGACCAGATCGGTGCCATTCAAACCGTTTCCCAAAAGAGCTTTGATCTTATTGATGGTGGGTTTGAGAGGCAGACGCTCAACAACAATCAATTTATCCGCCAGCGGGTGGTTGGACTCAAGGCGCAGGGCGCGGAAGCCGGGCAGAGGGCTCTCATCAGCCGGTGAAGTGTCCTGAGAATAGAACCAAGTCTGGTTCCAGTCTTTTGGATGACTCGGCAATTCAGCGTAAGGAAAAAGGCAATCCCTCCGCTGTTGAATTGAGATGCCGCCAAGCTCAAGACTATGCCCGTTGGCACGTTCATTCTGCCGGTTCAAATAGAAAAGCTCTCTGAACAAAAGCAGACTTGGCTCCTCTCCCAGGTACACCTCGCAGAAGACTTGGAAAGTGCAAATATTTGACACGGAATTGGGTCCAATGTCTTGAGATCTAAGATCAAAAGAATTCAAAACCTCCCTGAAGAATTTTGAGCCGGGAGGGGCAAACACCCGGTTCATATGATCCGTAAAAATTATCACCTCCCTTTCTTTGGGTTGAGGCCTTTCTTCAGACGGGTCAGGGGCACGATAAGACATGACCTCCTTTTTTGGCAGATGGCCAGACTTCACAAACTCAGCCAGTTTACTCTTAGTGACTATGGATGGGACCCAATTGCATGTCATAGGGGCCTTGGTTGCCTTAGGTGCCATGACATCAGTGGGCCTATGACAAAATAAGAAATTTCGGCTCAATTTTAACCCGGGAGAAAATATCTTAATTATTTAAGGAGGCAGCTTAAGAAGGGGCCTAATGATGTTAGGATGACTATGCAACAATATTTAAGCCGCTACAAGTGTCAAAAGCAGTTCAAAATTCTTAAGGTCATGAGAAGCAAGCAAGGCTCACAGATCAGTGTCTATTTAAGCCGGCTACCTGGACAGTTGTGTTTAAGGGCATTTGACAGAAGTAGTTTTCCGGGTGATAAAAACAGGTTTCACAATCTGCTACTGTTATTTTAGATCAAACAACTATTCTGAAAAGGAAATTTTCTAGACCTAAGACTGGAGCAGATGAAGCTCAAGGGCTCGACTGGGGCCTCTATGCAACAGAAAGGGGTTCATTTGCATTTCAAAGAAGGTGCAAAACATCTACCACATCAGTTTTTATCATCTTCAAGATCAAGAAGAGCGAGGATAACGAAATCTATGAAAGAAAGCTACGGAACATCGAAGAACTCGAAGAACTCGAAGGCCCTAATGTAGATCTAAGGAGCAGGAAAGGGGAGACTTACTGATGCAAGGTTGCCATGACAGTTGTCGCGTTTTTCTGGTCCAACCAGGTTGATGCAGCGGCCTGAGTTGGTGAAGACAAGGAGATCTGCGGCGGTGGCGGCGGAGCTCGAGTGGCAGAGAAGTAGCGAGAGGAAGAAGACGACTGGAAGGAGGAGAATGGGAAGACCTTGGTTGCGCCTATTTATAAGGAGAGGATAACTGAGACGGCGTGGGAAACGAGGAGATAAGAGTTATTGTCCAGCGGCCCTGACGCCTCGGTTTTCGGAACAGTCAATAAAGACAGAGATCCGTTGGAGGATACGGTGGAATAAAAAAGGGATTTAAGAAAGGATGACGTCACGCCGGGTTAACACAGATCCAAAAGATGACGTCATGGCGGGTTAAAGAAAACCTTCTGCACGGTCAGAGGACTGAAGATTTATTTCTTAAAGTATTTTAAGATTGACATGAACAGGTTCAAATCAATCTGGGGCCTAATGTTGGGGATATAACTATTTGTGTAAGCCGCCCAGGAGGGGCCGGGTTACGCAAAGAAGGCTCACCAGAAAGAAGCCCAAGACCAAGCATGAAGATGGCGGTTCAATAAAGGGCTTAAGGCCCACAGGTGACTTAAGGCCCGTTGTAGTAAACTGCCATAATGGCATGACTTGTATCATAAGGTAGATTTAACTAGTCACCGAGCCGGACATTCTTATAAGCCGGCCGGGACTCTGTAAGCCACAGGGCGTCAACCCGTGTATATAAGGGGACGACCTGCTGGCGGCTTAGGGTAAGAAACAACTCATCGAGAGCCGGGCATAGCGTATCTCGCTCCCTAGTCATTGAAACATTAATACCAACCCAACTAGACGTAGGCCTTACCTTCACCGTAAGGGGCCGAACTAGTATAAACCTCTCGTGTCCTTTGTCCCGATTTAACCCCTTTAAGCTTCCTAGTTGCGATGGCTCCACAACTAAGTCCTTTCACGAGGACATCTGATGTGACAATTCCACAACAGATGGCATTATGAAAGGCGCTCGTCTCGTGGCCGATGAATGTACCAAGGACATAATCTTTGAGTGAATGTACTCATGTCATCTTTGTAATATGAAAACCAGTTCGTTTGCGCTATATGGCGCTTTGTTGATTTAAAATATTACCTTCTGTGCGGCTGTTTATAAATTTCTGAAAGTAGGCCAGTCCTCGGCTTTTGCCCCCACGTAACTAGTACTGGGGTGTTCGTGGAAAACCCAAACACTCTTTATCCAAATTTTTGGTCCTTGAAGGATGTGTTCGGCACAGCGAACAAGGCAATCGGACTATGCGGCTTTATAACTCTCACTTAGCCATAGAAGTCTACAATTTTAAATTTCGGCGAAGCCCCTAGAATTCGGATAACCGAATTGGGGCGCTATACATGCCTAAATCGGACAAGGCCGATTCCTCGTCTGAAGCGGAAAAAATCTTTAAGAATTTAAGACCTCTCGAACAGCGACCAGCTCTCGCCGCATCATGATAGTCAGTTTTCGGCTTTCTCTACTGAGGTGCTCATCTGGAAGAATAGGGACACAATCGCAGTAGTTCTCCCTGCGCTACCTTAGCCGATTTAACGGAACATAAGGTACCAAAACAAGGGAGCCGGGCAAACCCAACTATTGACCCAAGACATGATTCAGAGCTGATGCATATAATGCTATAAGTTTGGGGTGCCGCACTGTCGAAAGTGTTCGGACTTATCTTGCCGTATTATGGGGCACCATAACAAGCCCCTGGCAAACTGAACGTACCAAAGTGTACGGATTCAATATTAAATAAACATTTATAGGAAAAATGTGAAGATAGGAATAATAAGCTGACGCTATATATTATTTCCCATTGTTAAATAATACGTCCAAGTGTATGTATACAATTAATGCGTTAAGCAGAAGCAAATAGGACTATTTGACATGTCCTATCCAAGGGCGGGCCGCATGCGGGTATGCAAAACAGGTATAACGATCATTGATAGATACCACCTGGGTATTCCCTTTGTGCGCAAAGCCTTTTGCCTCCTTGGTTTTCCCTCCTGTGATAAGTCCGATGATTCGGCTCTCTAAAGAGGCTGCCCAAAAGTAGGGTCCTGAAAGAGAAAGAAGGTTATTAAAGTATGTTGCGGTTGAACCGCATTGCTGACCGCATCACTGTTGCGCCTCTGCCTATGCCCATGGTATTTTGAGTGCGTAATTGTGTACGCGCGGCACAACTGCTGCCTAAATGGGGCTAGGGCGGAGGCCGGACTGCTAGTCGCGCTCTTGGCGTGCTTGGCGATCATGTTGTAGAGTACTTCGGACGCGCTTGACGGTGCTCGGGGTTGTTGTCGCCGAATTGGCGGTCTACCGGAGAAGGCTGCTTTGTACTTCTACCACGAGGGCCACAGTGTGCTCTTCTGTACGGAGAGAGCGATCTGTGTTTCCATTGACTGTTATAACCCCGCGAGGTCCTGTCATCTTGAGCTTGAGATATGCATAGTGTGGTACCGCATTGAATCGAGCGAATGCGGTTCGTCCGAGCAGTGCATGATAGCCACTATGGAAAGGGACGATATCAAAGATTAACTCCTCACTTCGGAAGTTATCCGGGGATCCGAAGACCACTTCCAGTGTTATGGAGCCCGTACAACGTCCTCTACTCCTGGAATTACACCTTTGAAGGTGGTTTTGGTGGGCTTGATCCTTGAAGGATCAATGCCAATTTTGCGCACTGTGTCCTGGTAAAGCAGGTTCAGGCTACTGCCACCATCCATAAGGACTCGCGTAAGGTGGAATCCGTCGATGATTGGGTCAAGGACCAATGCGGCTGAACCGCCGTGACAGATGCTGGTAGGGTGGTCCCTACGATCAAAAGTGATCGGACAGGCTGACCATGGGTTGAACTTTGTGGCGACTGGCTCCATCGCATAGACGTCCCTTAGTGCTCGCTTTCGTTCCCGTTTGGGAATGTGGGTGGCATAGATCATGTTTACCGTTTTCACCCGAGGAGGAAATTTCTTCTGTCCCCCCAGTGTTCGGACGCCGGGGCTCCTCGTCATCATCGCTGTGTAGCCCTTTGTCCTTGTTTTTGGCGTTTATCTTGCCGGCCTGTCTGAACACCCAGCAATCTCTGTTAGTGTGGTTGGCTAGCTTATCAAGGGTGCCATGAATTTGGCACGAGCGATCAAGTATACGGTCCAGACTGGACGATCTCGGATGTTTCTTTTGAACGGCTTTTTCCGTTGGCCGGATTTTGAGCCACCGAATCTGGTGTTAACTACCGTGTCTTTAGTGTTGTCGCCATTGTTCTAACGCTTATGTCTGTTGCGTCGTGGCTTGCCGTTATTGTCGCGGACATATGAAGTGCCGGAGTTTATTGGCGTGGTGCTACTGTGAGCCAACCAGCTGTCCTCGCCGCGCAAAAGTGGGTCATGAGTGTCGTGAGGGCTTCCATGGACTTCGGTTTTTCCTGGCCGAGGTGTCGGGCGAGCCACTCGTCGCGGATATTATGCTTAAAGTCCGCCAAGGCTTCGGCGTCCGGACAGTCGACAATTTGGTTCTTTTTAGTTAGGAACAGAGTCCAGAATTTCCTGGCCGACTCTCCAGGATGTTGGGTAATGTGACTCAAGTCATCAGCATCCGGTGGTCGCATGTAAGTGCCTTGGAAGTTGTCGAGGAACGTGTCCTCCAGGTTTTCCCAACTGCCGATGGAATTTGCCGGCAGGCTATTTAGCCAGTGTTGGGCCGGTCCTTTGAGTTTAAGGGGAAGATACTTGATGGCATGTAGATCGTCACCGCGGGACATGTGAATGTGGAGAAGGAAATCTTCGATCCATACCGCGGGGTTTGTTGCGCCATCGTATGATTCGATGTTTACGGGTTTAAACCCTTTTGGGAATTCGTGATCCATTACTTCATCAGTGAAGCATAGGGGGTGTGCGGCGCCTCTATACTGGGCTATGTTACTATGCAGTTCAAATAAGTCTGGTCGGCTATGTTCGGCCCGGCCGGACTTGTTGATAGTGTATCCGGCGTGACGATCATCGTCATGTGTTGGGGCACGCTCCTGCGATCCGTAGATTGATCTTGGCTGACCTATTTTGTTTTCCAGCATGTCTTGCAGGTCCTGCCTATTGCCCCGGGCCGTAGTGTATTGGCATGGGGGTGCGGGCTGATATTCGGGCTGATATGCCGTTTTATCCCGGTCACGAGGTGGCCGGTCAGCCTCGTCCTGTGCTGGTAGTATGGGCTCCTCCTCGAGTTGAGGTAGCAACTTGTGCTTTGGGTAACTTTTTGTGTGGCGCTCGAGTCCATATTCCTCGGCTGCCAGGACCTCGGTCCATCTGTCTGTGAGCAGATCTTGATCAGCTTGGAGCTGTTGCTACTTCCTTTTCAGGCTTCTCGCAGTGACCATAAGCCGGCGCTTGAAGCGCTCCTGCTCTACGGGCTCCTCAGGCACGCCGAATTCATCGTCGCCGAGGCTCACCTCGTATTCGAAGGGGGGCATGTAGTTGTCCTCCTCCAAGTATCTGTCTGTCGCCTGTTTGTCTGGTTAACCTGCCCGTCTTCCTATTCGGCCTGCTTGAAGGCAGGCTGATCGGGATTGTATTCATCTTCGGCACCATCCGGATTGTTTTCGTCTCCTGTGCCGGTATTGCTGTGGCGGGGCTTGGAGCGGCGCTGGTGACGCCCATTGAGGGAGTCCTGGACTAGGGGGTGTCCGGACAGCCGGACTATCATCATCAGCCGGACTCCAAGACTATGAAGATACAAGATTGAAGACTTCGTCCCGTGTCCGGATGGGACTTTCCTCGGCATGGAAGGCAAGCTTGGCGATACGGATATGTAGATCTCCTACCATTGTAACCGACTCTGTGTAACCCCATCCCTCTCCGGTGTCTATATAAACCGGAGGGTTTTAGTCCGTAGGACAACAACCATTACAACAATCATACCATAGGCTAGCTTCCAGGGTTTAGCCTCCTTGATCTCGTGGTATACGCACTCTTGTACTACCCATATCATCGATATCAATCAAGTAGGAGTAGGGTTTTACCTCCATCGAGAGGGCCCAAACCTGGGTAGAAACATCGTGTCCCTTGTCTCCTGTTACCATCCGCCTAGACGCACAGTTCGGGACCCCCTACCCGAGATCCGCCGGTTCTGACACCGACATTGGTGCTTTCATTGAGAGTTCCTCTGTGTTGTCACCGATAGGCTTGATGGCTTCTTCAATCAACAACAACGCAGTCCTGGGTGAGACTTTTCTCCCCGGACAGATCTTCGTATTCGGCGGCTTCGCACTGTGGGCCAATTCACCTGGCCATCTAGAGCAGATCGAAAGCTATGCCCCTGCCATCAGATCAGATCTGGGAGCCTAAACTTCACGGCGGATATCCGCGGAGACTTGATCTTCGATGGATCCGAGCCGCAGCCGAGCGTGCCGCATGGTCACGATGGGCATGATCTAACTCTGCCACCGGAAAGTACCTTGGAGGCCGCACACGAATCCGCTCTGACCTATAGTCCGGAGCCGATCGCGCAGATCAAGGACAGGCGGCTGGACACCGCCTCGGGAGCTGCAACTTCCACGGCGATGGAGCCGAACGCTGACCTCGTCCCTTATAAAGCTCGTGACTCCGAGGTGCCGGACTCCCTGCCGGACTCCGAACCTCCTGCGCCCTTGCCAATCGAATCCGATTGGGCGCCGATCATGGAGTTCACCGCTGTAGACATTGAGGGAGTCCTGGACTAGGGGGTGTCCGGACAGCCAGACTATCATCGTCAGTCGGACTCCAAGACTATGAAGATACAAGATTGAAAACTTCGTCCCGTGTCCGGATGGGACTTTCCTTGGCGTGGAAGGCAAGCTTGGCGATACGGATATGTAGATCTCCTACCATTATAACCGACTCTGTGTAACCCTAGCCTTCCCCGGTGTCTATATAAACCGGAGGGTTTTAGGCCGTAGGACAACAACCATTACAACAATCATACCATAGGCTAGCTTCTAGGGTTTAGCCTCCTTGATATCGTGGTAGATCCACTCTTGTACTACCCATATCATCAATATCAATCAAGCAGGAGTAGGGTTTTACCTCCATCGAGAGGGCCCGAACCTGGGTAAAAACATCGTGTCCCTTGTCTCCTGTTACCATCCGCCTAGACGCACAGTTCGGGACCCCCTACCCAAGATCCGCCGGTTTTGACACCGACATTGGTGCTTTCATTGAGAGTTCCTCTGTGTCGTCACCGATAGGCTTGATGGCTTCTTCAATCAACAACAACATAGTCCTGGGTGAGACTTTTCTCCTCGGACAGATCTTCGTATTCGGCGGCTTCGCACTGCGGGCCAATTCACTTGGCCATCTAGAGCAGATCGAAAGCTACGCCCTGGCCATCAGATCAGGTTTGGGAGCCTAAACTTCATGGCGGACATCCGCGGAGACTTGATCTTCGATGGATCCGAGCCGCAGCCGAGCATGCCGCACTGTCACGATGAGCATGATCTAACTCTACCGCCGGACAGTACCTTGGAGGCCGCACACGAATCCGCTCCGACCCATAGTCCGGAGCCAATCGCGCAGATCGAGGACGGGTGGCTGGACACCGCCTCGGGAGCTGCAACTTCCACGGCGATGGAGCCGAACACTGACCTCGTCCCTTATAAAGCTCGTGACTCCGAGGTGCCGGACTCCCTGCCGGACTCCGAACCTCCTGCGCCCCTGCCAATCGAATCTGATTGGGCGCCGATCATGGAGTTCACCGTTGTGGACATCTTTCAGCACTCACCCTTTGGCAACATCCTGAAATCGCTAAAGCATCTCTCGCTATCCGGAAAGCCCTGGCCGGACTACGGCCAGGATGGTTGGGATGCGGACGATGAAGAAATTCAAAGCCCACCCACCACCCACTTTGTAGCCACTGTCGACGATCTAACCGACATGCTAGACTACGACTCCAAAGACATTGACGGTATGGACGACGATGCCGGAGACGATCAAGAACCAGCACCTACAGGGCACTGGAAGACCACCTCGTCATACGACATATACATGGTGGACACCCCAAAAGATGGGGACGGCGAAGAAGCAGCGGAGGCAGATTCCTTAAAGAAACAGCCCAAGCACCGACGTCAGCGGCGCCGCTCTAAATCCCGCCACAGCAAGAATGGAGATTCCGGCACAAGAGATAACAACACCCCAGAAAGTGCCGAAGACAACCCCCTGCAGCAAGATTCAGTGCAGGAGGATGCAGAAGCAAGCCCTCACGAGAGAGCCGCAGATGAGGAGTTAGAAGATGACAATTACATGCCTCCCTCCGGAGATGAGGCAAGCCTCAACGACGACGAATTTGTCGTGCCCGAGGATCCCGTCGAACAAGAGCGTTTTAAACGCAGGCTAATGGCCACGGCGAACAGCCTAAAGAAAAAGCAGCAACAGCTTCAAGTTGATCAAGACCTGCTGGCCGACAGATGGACCGAGGTCCTCGCGGCCGAAGAGTATGAACTCGAACGCCCCTCCAAAAGCTACCCAAAACGCAAGTTGCTCCCCCGACTAGAGGAGGAAGCATACAAACCTTCATCACCAGCGCACAATACGGCAGACCGACCACCTCGTGGCCGCGACAGAGAGGCATCTAGGCCCTCCACCAGAACCGTACCCCGGCACCGCTCAAATAGTACGAAGCCACGGGGGAACGCGCCGGACTTGTGGGATATATTGCAGGACAAGGCAAGACAATCCAGATCTATCTATGGATCACGTGGGCGCCCCACGACCTACGACGAATACCGTCGCACCGGATACAGCAACTCCGGCCGGGCCGGACACAGCAGACAACGCTCTCTTGAGCTACGTCGTGACATTGCTCAATACAGAGGCGCCACACACCCACTATGCTTCACAGACGAAGTAATGGATCATCAAATCCCGGAAGGGTTTAAACCCGTCAACATTGAATCCTACGATGGCACAATAGACCCCGCGGTTTGGATCGAAGATTACCTCCTTCACATCCATATGGCCCGCGGCGACGATCTCCACGCCATCAAGTATCTCCTGCTCAAGCTTAAAGGACCAGCTCGGCATTGGCTTAACAGCTTGCCCGCAGAGTCAATTGGGTGTTGGGAGGACCTGGCAGCCGCATTCCTCGACAACTTCCAGGGCACATATGTGCGACCACCAGACGCCGATGACCTAAGCCACATAATTCAGCAGCCAGACGAATCGGCCAGACAATTCTGGACACGGTTCTTAACAAAGAAAAATCAAATCGTCGACTGTCCGGATGCAGAGGCCCTCGCAGCCTTCAAACATAACATCCGCGACGAGTGGCTAGCCCGACACCTAGGACAGGAAAAGCCGAAATCCATGGCAGCCCTCATGTCACTCATGACCCGCTTCTGTGCGGGAGAGGACAGCTAGCTAGCTCGCAGCAACAACCTCAGCAAAAATGTTGGCAGTCCGGATACCAAGGACCACAATGGCAGGTCGCGTCGAAACAAAAACAAACGCCGTGTTAACGGCGATAACAATGAAGATACGGCAGTCAACGCCGGATTCAGAGGCTCTAAACCCGGTCAACGGAAGAAGCCATTCAAAAGAACTACTCCGGGTCCGTCCAATTTGGACCGAATACTCGACCTCTCATGCCAGATACATGGCACCCCCGAAAAGCCAGCTAATCACACCAACAGAGATTGTTGGGTATTTAAGCAGGCAGGCAAGTTAATTGCCGAAAACAATGACAAGGGGCTGCACAGCGATGACGAGGAAGAGACCCGGCCGCCGAACAATAGAGGACAGAAGGGATTCCCCCCACAAGTGCGGACGGTAAACATGATATACGCAACGCATATACCCAAGAGCGAGCGGAAGCGTGCACTAAGGGACGTATATGCGATGTAGCCAGTCGCCCCGAAGTTCAATCCATGGTCCTCTTGCCTGATCACTTTCGATCTAAGAGAACATCCGACAAGTATCCGCCATGGCGGATTTGCCGCATTGGTTTTAGACCCAATCGTCGATGGATTTCACCTCACGAGAGTCCTGATGGACGGCGGCAGTAGCCTGAACCTGCTTTATCAGGATACAGTGCGCAAGATGGGCATAGACCCCTCAAGGATTAAACCTACAAAGACGACCTTCAAAGGCGTCATACCAGGTGTTGAGGCCAATTGTACAGGCTCAGTCACACTGGAAGTGGTCTTCGGATCCCCGGATAATTTCCGAAGCGAGGAGTTAATCTTCAACATAGTCCCGTTCCGCAGCGGCTATCATGCTCTGCTCGGACGAACCGCGTTCGCAAAGTTCAACGCGGTGCCGCATTATGCATACCTCAAGCTCAAGATGCCAGGCCCTCGTGGAGTCATCACGGTCAATGGAAATACGGAACGCTCCCTCCGAATGGAGGAACATACAGCGGCTCTCGCGGCAGAAGTACAGAGCAGCCTTCTAAGGCAATTGTCGAGTCCGGCCGTTAAACGACCGGACACGGCCAAACGCGCCCGGATCAACATCAATCAAGACCACCTGGCACGTTTCGAGCATGCGTAGCAATGCGGCCCCAACCCCAATCCTCGCATGATTGCAAGACAAGCTCTCCGTGTACATCATTACGCTCTGGAGATACCATGGGCATAGGGGGAGGGGCACGACCACAACAGACCCAGAGTGCGGCTCGACCACACCAGGGGCCCCCAAGTGTGTTGCTCTTTTTATTTTTATTTTCCTTCTTTTTATACACAGGACTCCGTCCACCAGAGGCTATGTCCGGCGGCGAACCTGCCGAACTAACGATGCAACAGCCAGGGAGGGACAAAGGCTGCGACGAACACTCAGGTGGTCTCCATTACGAGCATTAAATTTGTTAAATACACCATTCCGCAGCCTACCCCTGGAGGGAGACACGTCTAATTAGTCCAATCCCTTGCTTACCGCACTATTTGTATCATTCCGCACTCATAGCAGAATTCCTTGAATAAATAATGCAGCACTTTTTGCCTATAATTGCATTACTTTGCATATATGTTCATTTATGACATCTTGCACCCGTATATTTTGGTACGGCCAAATACACCAGGGCTTATGTTCCCCGCATTATGGTGTGATAAGTCCGAACACTTTCACAAGTGCGGCACCCCGAACTTATAGCATTATATGAATCGGCTCCGAATCATGTCTTGGGTCAATAGTTGGGTTTGCCCGGCTCCCATGTTTTGGTACCTTATGTTCCGTTCTGTCGGCTAAGGTAGCACTGGGAGAACCACTGCGATTGCGCCCCGGTTGAGCTGGGCGAGCGCCTCAGTGGAGAAAGCTAAAACTGACTGTCATGATAAGGCGAGAGACTGGTCGCTGTTTGAGAGGTCTTTTCGAGTCCCTAAAGACTTATGCCGCTTCGAGCAAAGAACCGGATAATGTCCGGCCAAGGCGTGGATAGCGCCCTGAACTCGGTCTTCCGAATACTAGGGGCTTCGCCGAAATTTAAAATTATAGAATTCTATGGCTAAGTGAGAGTGTTCAAGCATTATAAGTCCGGTTGCCTTGTTCGTTGTGTTGAGCGCCTCCCTAGATGGACCCAAAAATGGGAACAAGAGTGCTCAAGTTTATCCCGAACACCCAGCACTCGTGGCATGGGGGATGAAGCCGACGACTTGCCATCTCTCAGATTTAATAAACGGCCGCACAGAAGGTAATATTTTAAATCAATAAGCGTTGCTTAGAGCATATGAACAAAGTTTTCAGCGCACAGGATAACACATTGCGAATTTACTCAATAATTACATCTCTGGGGCACTCATCCGCAATCTTGCGGGCACCCTTCAGGACAGTCTTATAGTACATCTCGGGCGTACGATACTCCTTGCCCGCTGGCGGCGCGTCAGTGATAAGCCTCTCCGCATCCAGCCTGCCCCAGTGCACCTTTGCGCGGGCAAGGGCCCGACGAGCACCTTCAATACAGGCGGAGCGCTTGATGACCTCCACCCAGGGGCATGCATCCACCAACCGTCGCACGAGGCCGAAGTAGCTCCCAGGCATGGCCTCTCCAGGCCACAGCCGGACTATGAGGCCCTTCATGGCCTGCTCGGCTACCTTGTGGAGCTTGACCAGCTGCTTCAGCTGGTCGCTAGGGGGCGCCGGATGTCCGGCCTCAGCGTACTGAGACCAGAAGACCTTCTCCATTGAGCTCCCCTCCTCGGCTCGGTAGAATGCGGCGGCATCGGACATGCTGCGAGGCAGATCTGCAAACGCCCCTGGAGAGCTCTGAATTTGGGTAAGTGTCAGGTAGTTCACATTAACATGCTTGCTTTGCATGAAAAATGCCTTATCCGCCGCTATTTTCTTCACCGCCTCAATCTCCTGGAGGGCCTTATGGGCCTCGGCCTTAGCGGCTTTGGCACTTTCAAGGGCCGAGCCAAGCTCGGACTCCCGAGTCTTCGAGTCACGCTCCAAACTCTCATGCTTCTCGAGAGCCTGGAGCTCTTGCCGCACCTCCGCCACCCGCGCCTCTTGCTTTTCTCGCTCTGTCCGTTCCGCGGCCGCATTGCGTTCGGCCGCGGACACAACCTCCTTCAGGGTTGCCACCTCGTTCGTGGCCCCTGCAGTACCCACATTATCCTTGTTATTTTTGTCGCAACCTAAATCCTTTTCTGTAAGGTAAAAATTCAAAGTGGTGATACTCACCTTCTTTGTCCTCGAGCTGCTTCTTGGCACGGCCGAGCTCTTGCTCGGACCGCTCGAGGTCCTGCTTCAAAGCACTGACCTCCACAGTCAGTGCGGCAGAGGTCAGCAGCGCAGCCTGCAAACCCATATTGACATAATTTTTAGCAACCCTGCGTATATCTTTTTTAGATCCTCAGTCCGGCTTTTCTTTCCGAACACCGAACCGAGCATCAGGGGCTACAGTCTATGCGGTATTACATTGCATATTTTTAACTTCTTACCTCAAAGCCTGTTAGAAGGCTATTGCAGGCTTCGGTCAGCCCGCTCTTGGCGAGCTGAACCTTCTGAATCACCGCACTCATAATAGTGCGGTGTTCTTCCTCGATGGAAGCGCCTTTGAGCACCTCCAACAAGTTGTCCGGCGCCTCCGGTTGGACGGAGACCGCCGGCGTCACGGTCTTTCCCTTCTTGCGAAGGGGCCGCCGGCCGGACTCCGGAACCACTACGGGTTCCGGCGTGGAGTCTGGCGCAAAGTCCGGGAGGCTGCCTTGTGGCGCCTCCGGAGCCTCCTCCTGATGGGTCCCTTCTCGGGATCCCACCTCGGCGTCCTCAGCGTCGTGAGGGGTGGAGGCAGTCGGGATGGAATCTACATCCGACGGAGCGAACGACCCGCTCGATGAAGTGGGGAGATCATCATTGGCCGGACTGCAGGCAGCGTGCGGCATTAGAAGGACACTATGTGACACAAAAGAGAAATCATAAATCATTCAGGAATCCGGATACTTACGATCTTGCCGGAGGCCTGGCCCTTGAGGGCCACTCTTCGTCGCCAACGTTGGCATTGGCGGAGCTGTCCGGGGGAATAGTCCTTCCCCTCTTGGACCCTTCGGCCTCCCCTGTTGGGGAAGCCCTCCTCTTCCTCTCTCCTTCCTCTGGGAGAGAGTCCTCTTTCTCCTCCTCGTCTTCGGGGGAGGAGTCCGCCTCAGAGTCATCGGACACCTGAAAACGGGAACTCTTTTGAGTACCCGTGGCCTCCTTCTTGGCCTTCTTCTCCGGCACCACATAGAGTGCCGGGACCAGCAGCCCCGTCAAGCGGGCGTCCGCTGGGTCTTCGGGGAGGGGAGCCGGACAGTCTACCTGTCTGGACGTCCTCTGCCAGTCCTGTCAAAGGCATTGGGAGTTTTAGATCCCGCATAGAGTCAAACTATGAAAGAAAATAAATGTCCCATAGAGGATAACAAAGCTTACTGTCGGTGTCAAAACCGGCGGATCTCGGGTAGGGGGTCCCGAACTGTGCGTCTAGGCGGATGGTAACAGGAGACAAGGGACACGATGTTTTTACCCAGGTTCGGGCCCTCTCGATGGAGGTGAAACCCTACTCCTGCTTTATTGATATTGATGATATGGGTAGTACAAGAGTGGATCTACCACGAGATCGAGGAGGCTAAACACTAGAAGCCTATGGTATGATTGTTGTAATGGTTGTTCGTCCTACGGACTAGAACCCTCCGGTTTATATAGACACCGGGGAGGGCTAGGGTTACACAGAGTCGGTTACAATGGTAGGAGATCTACATATCCGTATCACCAAGCTTGCCTTCCACGCCAAGGAAAGTCCCATCCGAACACGGGACGAAGTCTTCAATCTTGTATCTTCATAGTCTTTGGAGTCCGGCTGACGATGATAGTCCGGCTGTCCGGACACCCCATAGTCCAGGACTCCCTCAGTAGCCCCTGAACCAGGCTTCAATGACGATGAGTCCGGCGCGCATATTGTTCGGCATTGCAAGGCGGGTTCCTCCTCTGAATAATTCATAGAAGATTGTGAACACCAGGATAGTGTCCGGCTCTGCAAAATAAATTCCACATTCCACCGTAGAGAGAATGATATGCACACAAGCTGACGTATTTTGTGGCATGACGTCACACCACTACCAAGCCTTTACTTGAATCATTTTTTATTATACCACCTCAGCACGTTTAGCGAAGCGGTTTCCTTGGCACGTCTTGTCGAAGCATCAATCATGTTCCCCTTATTCCGGGATTCTCATCAATACGGACATGGGTAACCCAACCGCGCCCGTCGCCATGCCCCCTCTATCGAAGGCGAGTCCCGAACGGTCACGAAGACGGCTCTCGGTATTCTTCCTCTTTATAGTGGGACCAAGGCTCGTTTCTTTTCTTCAATCCTTCATCGAATCTTCTCCTTGCTTCAAGTTCCAACACCCAGAGCCCCAGATTCGAGTGCTTCGGACCTTCAACAATGTCCAGCTCCGACCTTCAGGGCCGGTGGATGCCCTCCTCCGTCACGGAGGAGGACGTGATAAAGCTGCGAGAGGCCAAGTACCTGTCTTACGAGATTTCGCATAGGTTGCTCGCCGAAGGGCAGGCCATCCCCACCCCCGAGCCCGGCGAGTACGTCGCCTTTGTATCCCACCTCCGTCGGGGTTTAGGCTTCCCGATGGATCCTTTTGTGAGAGGGCTCATGTTCTACTATGGGTTGGAATTCCACGACTTGGCCCCGGAGTCCATCCTCCATATTTCCGCATTTATTGTCGTCTACGAAGCCTTCCTCCGCGTCACCCCCCACTTCGGCCTGTGGCCGAAGACCTTCAATGTGGAGCCGAAGATGATCGGGGGGCGTCAAGCAGAGTGCGGCGGGGCGGCCGTAAGCAGGAGGGCCGATGCCCCATGGCCCGAGGGCTCCTTCCAAGAGGAGCTCGGTTTGTGGCAGCAGGAGTGGTTCTATATCACCGCTCCGAAGGGCAGCAGGCAGAAACCGCCGCCCTTATTCCGCTCGGGACATCCACGACGGTTGATGTTGTGGGTCAACCAAGGGCTCAATTGGGGGCCGTCAAGGGACGTGCCCCTTCTGCAGGGCCGGATTCGAGACCTCCAAGCGAGGGAGATCAATCTGGTCATGGTAATGCAGGTGATGCTGATTAGGCGTCTCCTGCCCTGCAAACGCCGCCCTCTCCGGCTGTGGGAGTTTAATCCGGAGGGACCACGGATTCTTCAACACTTCATGGGTATGACACCCGTGGAGATGTACAAATTATTCTTCGGATCACGAGAGGTGTGTCCGGATTTGACCGAGGACGCCGGCCTAAGCTGCAATCGCCCGGATACACAAGTAAGTAGTTCCAAATCCGGACATACCATTTGTTTGCCTTTCTATGATTCGCCTTTTAACCCGTTGCCCTTTAACAGGAGTGAATAGCGCAAGCAAAGCTGATACGGTGTCCGGCCCCCCTCCCAGAGACCGCGCCGAATCCCGTGCTGGTCAGAATGCTGGAGGTTGCGCCTTTAGAAGGAGGCGAAGGGGAAAATAGGGGAGCTACCGCGTCGCCCAAGGAGGCTCTTGAAGAAGGGGGGGATCGAGGATCCCTCCCTCCAGGGGGAGAAGAGGACCGCCTCCGAAGGCCCGGAGGCCAAAGCCCCTAAGCGGGGGAAGAAATCTTCACCAGAGGGTCCTGCGTCCGGGGAGGTCCCGGCCGCACAGTCTCCCCTAAAGAATCAGCCCTCCAGCGAGCCGTGAGTAGAAAAAGGGAGTTCGGTAATAAGATACATCCCTATTTGTGCTTCTGAGGATAACCGAAGTTTTTACCTTGTAGTTCGGATCTCCGACCTTCTCAGATGAGCTCGTATTCGGGGGACCTTCATCCGGAGATGGTGGAGAGTGAGACGCCTCCTTCCGCTGCGCCGTCGGATAGGGCGGACGAGCCTGAAGTGTCATCACGGAGGGTATCCCCGAGCCCGGCAGAGCCGAAGAGTTCGGCGCTGAATAGAGTTCGGCCCGGGGAGCTGAAAGATCTACTTGAGAGGGCGTCCGTCTCAGAAGATCACCATGCATTGATGAGTATGGTGATTGGAAGGATTTCGTCCGCTGAAAGCGGATTGCATAATGCCGTCAGGAGTTTGCTGGCGGGGTTTGAGGTATGTAGAAATGACAGACCTTTTGACAGTTTACACATAAAGTGCGCCCTGTATAGATAGTAGCCCCTGAGAATCGGTAGGTTGTCGAAAGCGACAGCGTACCGGTGATCAAAATCATAGGTTTCAATTTTCGCCGTTCCTATGCAGGTGGCAGATCGTCCGGGGGCCAGCCGGACTGATGGAGTTGCTGAACTAAAGCGGCAACTCGATGTTGCGGATGCAGACATCGCGCTAGTCAACAGGCGACTTGATGAGTCGCAAGGTAAGTGTTTCTTTGCGGTCACTTAGTAAGGGAGCCGAAGCCCACTCCTTACAACATGTGTGTGAACTACAGATGGTGCCGCTGCTGTGGAGAGCCTTCGGGCCGAACTTGCTCAAGCCAAGGAGAAAGCCAGAAGGAGTAATGCGGCGGCCTCGAGGGCGGCCGAGGAGTTAGAAGCCGAAAGGGCTGCACACTACCGAAGCAGGGAAGAGATGGCCGAAATGGCTGTGAAATTAAAAGATGCTATCGACCGCAATGAGGTTCTTGAAAAGGAGCGCCTAGCAGAGAGAGAAGACCTGGGGAAGGCCACCGCCGAAGCCAAAGATGCCCGCTCTGCAATGCGGGCTATAAAGGAGGAGCTGCGCCAAGCCGGAGACATTGTAGCTGGCAAGCCCTTTCTGCTGCGCCGAAGGTTTACGGATCCAAAGTACGCTCAACTTGGCCAGCTGTGGGGTCCGGAGGATCCGTATATGGACTTAGCGGCAATTGCGGCGGATGCCGTTGTGCACTTTCTAAGCCAGAAGGATCACAAGACGGAAGAGCTGTTTTGGTCTCAATTCCATAGTCCGGAGCGTTCACTTCCGCTGACCGACCGGTTGGCCGAGTGGGCTGAGCTGAATAGGTTGTCCGGGCTTGCCATGACGGATATCGTGACTCATGTCTAGCCAGATAGGCCTAAGCCGAAGAGCTATTTTGGCTTATTGCAGCAGTTCCTCGGGGCGGTGCCGCATATCTAGGCGATGAAGCGGTCGGCCTGCATTGAGGGTGCACGGATGGCCCTCGCCCATGTGAAGACACATTGGACGGAGATGGATGCCACCGCTGTTGTGACCCAGGGTTCGGACGATAGCTGGTTACCCACCGAGCACTATTTTGGGGAAGTTCTGCGTGGTGCTCGTATAATAGAGTCGCAGTGCTCAAAAAATGTCACGTTCAAATGAACGTTTTATGTTGTAAAACAATGTTGATGATGTAAGCGCTTTTTATACTTGTGCGTTCAAGTATTGAAATATCTCCTATGCGGCCGTTTATGTATACGTGTGTATAACCTGAAAGATGGCAGTCGTCGGCTTCAGCCCCCACGCACAAGGTGCGGGGGTGTTCGCAAAAATAGCGCATTTTCACACTTAATCCGACGTCTCGGTCCTGTGAAGGAGGTGGTAGCGTAGCAAACGAGGCAACCGGACTATAATGCTTTATCACTTTCACTTAGCCATTGGAGTTCGAGGGTGGGGCTATGATATAGCCCCTGGGGGCACCGGGCTCTCCGAATTCGGGGCGCGTATGTGCCTGACCGGGAAACGGTCCTTCGTCAAAGCGGAGGAATTCTAAACATTCCATTGGTCGATCGAGTGGTTGACCAGTCTCTCGCTGTATCATGACAGTTAGTTTTTGGCTTTCTCTACTGAGGTGCTCGCCCGGCCGAACTGGGGCACAATCGCAGTAGTTCTCCTGGTGCCGCGTTAGCCGATGATACGGAACATAAGGCAGCAAAACACAGGAGCCGGGCAAACCCAACATTTGACCACAGACATGATTCGGAGCTGATGCATATAAGGCCTAACTCGAGATGCCGAACACTCCCTAAGGTGTTCGGTCTTTATAATAACGGGCAGAACAATGCCCTAAGCCCCTAGTGTCCAGGTACGGGTGAGGTCCTCTGACGCGGCCGATGCCAAAACGTTAGTCTCCTCTCTGGTTATCATGAAAAACCAGGGGATTATAGCAACAAGAGACAGTAAAAAAAGGTTTATGCAGGGTCTTAATCTGAAAAGAATCCTTGCAACGGGTCCCTACTACACGTCTGCGCCTGTGTCTCCGTTGTGCCGTATCCTGGACGGGTGTGCACGTTGTTCATCTGTAAAAAGAGAGGAACTTAGTTTGAAAGGAAACCGTGCAAAGAGTGCATAAAAAATTGTAATATTAATAAATTAATAAAGCTGAGCCTATATTAGCTCATTATTGCGGCCGAATCATCGGCTAACGCCGGATTTATTAATTTAGGCTCAAGCTTTATTAATTTATTAATATTTCAATTTTTTATGCACTTTTCGCATGATTTCTTTTCAAACTAAGTTCCTCTCTTTTTACAGATGAACAACATGCACACCCGTCTAGGATACGGCACAACGGAGACACAGGCGCAGACGTGCAGTAGGGACCCGTTTCAAGGATTCTTTTCAGATTAAGACCCTGCGTAAACCTTTCTTACTGTCTCTTGTTGCTATAATCCCCTGGTTTCTCATTATAACCAGAGAGGAGAATGGCATTTTGGCATCAGCCGCGTCAGAGGACCTCGCCCGTACCTGGACACTAGGGGCTTAGGGCATTGTTCTGCCCGTTATTATAAAGACCGAACACCTTCGGGAGTGTTCGGCGTCTCGAGTTAGGCCTTATATGCATCAGCTCCGAATCATGTCTTTGGTCAAATGTTGGGTTTGCCCGGCTCCTGTGTTTTGCTGCCTTACGTTCCGTATCATCGGCTAACGCGGCACCAGGAGAACTATTGCGATTGTGCCCCAGTTCGGCCGGGCGAGCACCTCAGTAGAGAAAGCCGAAAACTGACTGTGATGATACAGCGAGAGACTGGTCAACCACTCGATCGACCAATGGAATGTTTAGAATTCCTCCGCTTTGACGAAAGACCATTTCCCGGTCAGGCACATACGCGCCCCGAATTCGGAGAGCGCGGTGCCCCCAGGGGCTATATCGTAGCCCCACGCTCGAACTCCCATGGCTAAGTGAAAGTGATAAAGCATTATAGTCCGGTTGCCTCGTTTGCTACTCTACCACCTCCTTCACAGGACCGAGACGTCGGATTAAGTGTGAAAATGCGCTATTTTTGCGAACACCCCCGCACCTTGTGTGTGGGGGCTGAAGCCGAGGACTGCCATCTTTCAGGTTATACACACGTATACATAAACGGCCGCATAGGAGATATTTCAATACTTGAACGCACAAGTATAAAAAGCGCTTACATCATAAACATTGTTTTACAAAATAAAACGTTCATTTGAACGTGACATTTTTTGAGCACTACGACTCTATTACACGAGCACCACGCAGAACTTCCCCAAAATAGTGCTCGGCGGGTAACCAGCTCTCGTCCGAACCCTGGGTCGCAACAGCGGTGGCATCCATCTCTGTCCAATGTGTCTTCACACGGGCGAGTGCCATCCGTGCACCCTCTATGCAGGCCGACCGCTTCATCGCCTTGATATGCGGCACCGCCCCAAGAAATTGCTGCAATAAGCCAAAATAGCTCTTCGGCTTGGGCCTATCCGGTCAGACATGAGTCACGATATCCGTCATGGCAAGCCAGGACAACCTATTCAGCTCAGCCCACTCGGCCAACCGGTCGGTCAGCGGAAGTGAACGCTCCGGACTATGGAATTGAGACCAAAACAGCTCTTCCGTCTTGTGATCCTTTTGGCTTCGGAAGTGCACAACGGCATCCGCCGCACTCGCTGCTAAGTCCATATAAGGATCCTCCGGACCGCACAGCTGGCCAAGCTGAGCATACTTTGGATCCGTAAACCTTCGGCGCAGCAGAAAAGGCTTGCCAGCCACAATGTCTCCGGCCTGGCGCAGCTCTTCCTTTATAGCCCGCATGGCAGAACGGGCATCCTTGGCTTCGGCGATGGCCTTCCCCAGGTCTTCTCGTCCCGCTAGGCGCTCCTTTTCAAGAGCCTCATTGCGGTCGGTAACATCTTTTAACTTCACGGCCATTTTGGCCATCTCTTCCCTGCTTCGGCAGTGTGCAGCCCTTTCGGCTTCTAACTCCTTGGCCACCCTCGAGGCAGCCGCATCACTCCTTCTGGCTTGCTCCTTGGCTTGAGCAAGTTCGGCCCGAAGGCTCTCGACAGCAGCAACACCATCTGCATTTCACACACATGTTGTAAGGAGTGGGCTTCGGCTCCCTTACCAAGTGACCGCAAAGAAACACTTACCTTGCGACTCATCAAGTCGCCTGTTGACTAGCGCGATGTTCGCATCCGCAACATCGAGTTGCCGCATTAGTTCAGCAACTCCATCAGTCCGGCTGGCCCCCGGACGATCCGCCAACCGCATAGGAACGGCGAAAATTGAAACCTGTGATTTTGATCCTCGGCACGCTGTCGCTTTCGACAACCTACCGAGTCTTAGGGGCTACTATCTATACAGGGCGCACTTTTATGTGCAAAACTGTCAAAAAGGTGTGTCATTTTTACGTACCTCAAACCCCGCCAGCAAACTCCTGACGACATTATGCAATCCGCTTTCGGCGGACGAAATCCTTCCAATCACCATACTCATCAATGCATGGTGATCTTCTGAGATGAACGCCCTCTCAAGTAGATCCTTCAGCTCCCCCGGCCGAACTCTAGTCGGCGCCGAACTCTTCGGCTCTGCCGGGCTCGGGGATACCCTCCGTGATGACACTTCAGGCTCGTCCGCCCTATCCGACGGTGCAGCAGACGGAGGCGTCTCGCTCTCCACCATCTCCGGACGAAGGTCCCCCGAAGACGAGCTCATCTGAGAAGGTCGGAGATCCGAACTACAAGCTAAAAACTTCGGCTATCCTCAGAAGCACAAATAGGGATGTCTCTTATTACCAAACTCCCTTTTTTCTACTCACGGCTCGCTGGAGGGCTGATTCTTTAGGGGAGACTGTGCAGCCGGGACCTCCCCGGACGCAGGACCCTCTGGTGAAGATTTCTTCCCCCGCTTAGGGGCTTTGGCCTCCGGGTCTTCGGAGGCGGTCCTCTTCTCCCCCTGGAAGGAGGGATTCTCGATCCCCCCTTTTTCAAGAGCCTCCTTGGGCGAGGTGGTAGCTCCCCTATTTCCCCCTTCGCCTTCTTCTGAGGGCGCAACCTCCAGCATCCTGACCAGCATGGGATCCGGCGCGGTCTCTGGGAGGGGGGCCGGACACCGTATCAGCTTTGCTTGCGCTATCCACTCATGTTAAAGGACAATGGGTTAAAAGGCAAATTGTAGAAAGGCAAACAAACGGTACGTCCTAACACCAAGCTATTACTTGAGTATCCAGGCGATTGCAGCTTAGGCCGGCGTCCTCGGTCAATTCCGGACACACCTCCCGTGATCCGAAGAACAATTTGTACAACTCCACGGGTGTCGTACCCATGAAGTGTTGGAGAATCCGTGGTCCCTCCGGATTAAACTCCCATAGCCGGAGAGGACGGCGTTTGCAGGGCAGGAGATGCCTAATCAGCATAACCTGCATCACCACGACCAGATCAATCTCCCTCGTTTGGAGGTCCCGAATGCGGCCCTGCAATAGGGGCACGTCTTTTGACGGCCCCCAGTTGAGCCCTTGGTTGACCCACGACTTCAACCGTCGTGGAGGTCCCGAGCGGAATACGGGCGGCAGCTTCTGCCTGCTGCCCTTCGGAGCGGTGATATAGAACCACTCCTGCTGCCACAAGCCGAGCTCCTCTTGGAAGGAGCCCTCGGGCCACGGGGCATCGGCCCTCCTGCTTACAGCCGCCCCGCCGCACTCTGCTTGACGCCCCTCGATCATCTTCGGCTCCACATTGAAGGTCTTCA
>NC_057798.1:143942398-143948702 GCF_018294505.1 Triticum aestivum | reverse complement strand
CGCAGACGACAATAAATGCGGAAATATGGAGGATGGACTCCGGAGCCAAGTCGTGGAATTCCAACCCATAGTAAAACATGAGCCCTCTCACAAAAGGATCCATCGGGAAGCCTAAACCCCGACGGAGGTGGGATACAAAAACGACGTACTCGCCGGGCTCGGGGGTGGGGATGGCCTGCCCTTCGGCAGGCAACCTGTGCGAAATCTTGTAAGACAGGTACTTGGCCTCTCGCAGCTTTAGCACATCCTCCTCCATGACGGAGGAGGGCATCCACCAGCCCTGAAGGTCGGAGGCGGACATTGTTGAAGGTCCGAAGCGCTCGAATCTGGGGCTCTGGGTGTTGGAACTTGGAGCAAGGAGAAGATTCGATGGAGGATTGAAGAAAAGAAACGAGCCTTGGTCCCATTATAAAGAGGGAGAATATCGAGAGCAGTCTTCGTGACCGTTCGGGACTCGCCTTCGATAGAGGGGGCGTGGCGACGAGAGCGGTTGGGTTACCCACGTCCGTATTGATGAGAATCCCGGAATAAGGGGAACACGATCTCTACTTCGACAAGATGTGCCAAGGAAAACCGCTTCGCTAAACGCGCTGAGGAGGTTTAATAAAAAAAGATTCAAGTAAAGGCTTGGTAGTGGTGTGATGTCATGCCACAAAACACTTCAGCAGATTGAACTTGTGTACATATTATTCTCTCTACGATGGAATGTGGAATTTATTTTGCAGAGCCGGACACTATCCTGGTGTTCACAATCTTCTATGAATTATTCGAAGGAGGAACCCGCCTTGCAATGCCGAACAATATGCGCGTCGGACTCATCGTCATTGAAGCCTGGTTCAGGGGCTACTGAGGGAGTCCTGGACTAGGGGGTGTCCGGACAGCCGGACTATCATCGTCAGCCGGACTCCAAGACTATGAAGATACAAGATTGAAGACTTCGTCCCGTGTCCGGATGGGACTTTCCTTGGCGTGGAAGGCAAGCTTGGCGATACGGATATGTAGATCTCCTACGATTGTAACCGACTCTGTGTAACCCTAGCCCTCTCTGGTGTCTATATAAACCGGAGGGTTTTAGTACGTAGGACAACAACCATTACAACAATCATACAATAGGCTAGCTTCCAGGGTTTAGCCTCCTTGATCTCGTGGTAGATCCATTCTTGTACTACCCATATCATCAATATCAATCAAGTAGGAGTAGGGTTTTACCTCCATCGAGAGGGCCCGAACCTGGGTAAAAACATCGTGTCCCTTGTCTCCTGTTACCATCCGCCTAGACGCACAGTTCGGGACCCCCTACCCGAGATCCGCCGGTTTTGACACCGACACCCATGCTTTGATTTCTTCCTTGAGGGGTTATCCTCCATTGCCTCGTCGCCATTGGTTTCTTTGGGAGTGTCCACCATATATATATCATACGAGGAGGTGGCTGTCCAGCGCCCCGTGGGCGGTGATTCCTGTTCTTCTCCTGCATCGTCGTCCACACCGTCGATGTCTTCAGAGTCAAAGTCAAGCCTGTTAGTCAAATCATCGACAGTGGCAATGAAGTGGGTGGTGGGTGGGCAACGAATTTCCTCGTTGCCTGCCTCCCAGTCGAGCCGGACATAGTTCGGCCAAGAGTCTCCTGACAAAGAGAGAGACTTTAATGAATTAAGTATGTCGCCAAAGGGCGAGTGCTGGATTATATCCGCAGCGGTGAACTCCATTACCGGAGCCCAACCAGATTCAGCGGGCTCGGGGGCGTGCGGTCTGGAACATATAGCTGGACACAAGTCTGGGGGTTCAGAGACACAGACTTCCTTGGGGGTGGAGTCCGTGTTCGGCTCTACCGCCGATGAGTTGCGGCCTCCGGGGCGGGATCCATCCGCCCATCCTCGGACGACACGATCTGCCCTGGATTTAGGTCCGGAGCTATTGCAGGTGTGATATCCCGAGTATTGTCTGGCAGCAGGTCTAAGCCGTGCTCGTCGTGACTTTTAGGCGCTCCTGGCGTAGGCTCGAATCCGTCGAAGATCAAGTCTCCGCGGATATCGGCCGTGTAATTCATGTTTCTGAACCTGACCTGATGGCCAGGGGCGTAGCTGTCGATCTGCTCCAGATGGCCAAGCGAATTGGCCCGCAGTGCGAGGCCACCGAACATGAAGATCTGTTCGGGGAGAAAAGTCTCACCCTGGACCGTGTTGTTGTTGATGATTGAAGGAGCCATCGAGCCTTGCAGCGACGACATAGATGAACTCTCAATGAAAGCACCAATGTCGGTGTCAAAACCAGCGGATCTCGGGAAGGGGGTCCCGAACTGTGCGTCTAAGGCTAATGGTAACAGGAGGCAGGGGACATGATGTTTTACCCAGGTTCGGGCCCTCTCGATGGAGGTAATACCATACTTCCTGCTTGATTGATCTTGATGATATGAGTGTTACAAGAGTAGATCTACCACAAGATCGTAGAGGCTAAACCCTAGAAGCTAGCCTGTGATTATGATTGTTGTTCTACGGACTAAACCCTCCGGTTTATATAGACACCGGAGGGGGCTAGGGTTATACAGAGTCGGTTACAAAGAAGGAGATCTAACATCCGGATTGCCAAACTTGTCTTCCACGCAAAGGAGAGTCCCATCCGGACACGGGACGAAGTCTTGAGTCTTGTATCTTCACGGTCCAACAGTCCGGCCAAAGTATATAGTCCGGCTGTCCGGATACCCCCTTATCCAGGACTCCCTCAGCAAGGACTCCAGGAAATTTGTTCTACGTAACCAACACCTCAATATTCGCGTGTGGTTGTTTCTAGAATAAAAAAAGGAGGTACCCCTACTTATGTTACTCCCACTATGCCTAGCCTAAGGTTAGTAGGTGACCTTGTGCTTAGCTCTTCGCCTCTTCCGGAAGTCGATGGTTCTACAGTAGTACTTCTGGCAATGTGACACCAAATGAACTGCTGCACGTCCACCGCTTGTAAGCAAAAGTTTCTCCTCGTGCTGCGAGCCACCGCGCACACATTGGCGAGGGAGAAGGCGTAATCAAGCTTCTCGTCGTTCTACGAGTTGATGGGACACATCAAAATTATTTAGTACGTACTCTCTCCAAAAAAAGGGCTGACCATGTCATTGCTACCATCCTGTGCTCCGTCGTTGAGTACATGCACTATTCACGTGCCATCGAGGAGAAAAAAATATTGCGTAGGTGCCATCGAAGTGCACGACTCACTTACGCACTGCTTATCTGATTATCTCCATTTTCTTACATGACATGTGCACCTTGATGCTAGATGTCTCGCGTGTTGGGAAAAGGATGAACAAAGCTCACGTAAAAGAAAAGAGTTGAAGAGCATAGATTCCCGATGACCGAGAAGGAGCAAGGAACCTCGCGGTGGAGCGTCTGCAAGGAACCTTGGACGTTTTCCCCTGTTTTTTGCCGCCCGCCCACCTATAAACAAATAAAAGAACATGAACTCTTTGCTAGCCACTAGAAATGGTACATCAGGATGCTAAGTTGAAGATGTTTTATAGTTTATATTGATAACCGTGCAACAAGCCACACATGTACAGGACGCATGCAGCCATGCATGTACACAAGCCAACACACTAACTCCATCCGATCCAACTCATGCACATACGCGCACAGCATGGAGCACACAACGCACATACACAACACGTGCATGCACACACACTCGGGCCGTAGAATGCACGTGAATAACACATGCATGCGCACACACTCGGTTGCATGGAGGCGTGCGCCATCTGCGGCGACCTCCGTTTCTTCCTGCGTCACCAAACTAGTCTCTCTCTTCTTAATTAACTTGCCACATCATATTTTATGCCTACGTGGCAGGCTTAGCAGCTATACATGGTGGAGCACTGGGAGAGGCCAAGGTTGGTCATAGTGGGGAGTAACTTATACTGTAACATATTACTATGTTACTCTAAACATCTCTATAAACCGGAAAGGAGGGAGTAGTAACATAGACTAGTGTCATATGTAGAGTATGGGAGCACATGATATTTCCTCGTCCGGACCGATCCCAAGTTGGCTTCTCACCTCCTTGGCCCAACAAAAACCCCTCCCCCTCCCGCGCGCGCTTCCTGCCCAGCGCCAGCTGAACCCGCCGCTCCACATTGATGGCAAGTCAGGGCGACACGACCTCTCACTGCTTCCGCCGTTGAAGCGGCGCGCCGACCGAGGGCACCGCCTGCTGCACGCCCGACATTTCAGACTACACAGTGGAGAGTAACTTTAGAGAAAGTACTACAATTAGATGACATAAGCAGGCTATATGGATTTAAATATAGTATTTGTGCTTAGTTGAAGGAGAGAGGAGAGGAGAGAGAAGAGAAGCGGATTGTAAACATGTAGCCGGTTGTACTCCAACATACTTTGTGAGACAAAAGGTGGGGCCATTATTAATGATATATTATTCATACTAAAGGGACTAACGGATGCCTTAATTACTCCATTTTTTTCGAGACAAACCATGGTGGGGCTATTATTGACTTGGGCGTGGGGTTTGGGGGCCAAAGGCCTACTATTATACTCGCACGACCGACCTGACATGCTCTACCCTAGCCGCCGCTGTATCATATGGTTTCGCACCATTCTAGATCTTAGCGCCGCCACGCAATTCTTCTCCAGCCCTCCTTCCAGTGTGCACCATGAGAAGGGATAACAGTCCTCCGAACCCCGCCTTTCGTGATCCTGTACGAGAGAGGGGCGATCAGGTTTTTGGGGAGCACACTCCTGTGACTGCTGCTAGCGACGACTTCCTCAACGACAACCTTCTTCCCCGACCTCGGTAACCTCTTCATCAACGACATGAATGACAACATCAACCACAGCGGTTCTGCTCCCGTTGTACAGTATGTGATTTTGTCCTCCTGGTTTAGTCTGCATCATTACGTTGATGTTTGCAATTGTCGTCATGATCTATTTACTGCTGATTCGGATTAAATTCATACTAAAGTGCTCATATATTCAACAATCCAAGCCAAAAACCTGATTATAGGCAATTTACTCTGAGTGGTTTTGCTGCGCTTTTGAAGCCGCCTACTTTTAAGGGTGTGCAATATAAAAGGTGGCGCACAGGAGCAGTATATTGGTTTCAGATCATGTACTGCTATGATGCCACTAAGGGTAAGCCTGAGGGTGATCTTAATCCTACACAGCAGGAAGCTTTTCAGAACATGGATACCCTCTTCAAAGCTGCCCTGCTGAGTGTTCTTGACGATTTCATTGTGGATTCATATATGTCATTTGACAGCGGCAAAGACATGTGGGCTGTGCTCAAGGCCACGTTTGGGCCCTCGGGCGCTGGCAACGAGTTGTACGTCATGGAGCAATTCTGTGACTACAAGATGACTTATGAGCGCTCTGTTGTTCAGCAGACTCATGAGATACAGTCACTCTCTAAGGAACTTGAATACTTTAAGTGTGTGTTGCCGGAAAAATGTGTTTGCTGCAAATGTGTCAGCATCAATTGCAAGATGAGGCAGCTAGCTAGTTGTGGAGTTGCCAACATGCTCAAAGTGCTCATAACATTGAGAAGAAACAAGCATGCCCAGGAAATTAATGCGTGCGCAGGGAGGCCCTTTGCTCAGAGAAGCATCGACCGATTTTCTTTATTCCACACCTTCTCACAGCTTTGTATTGGTTATAGTATGGTGAATCATTGAGATGCATAGACATGCTGAACTTTTGTTCTTCTGAATGTTAGTATGCATACCGTATCTTCTGAAGCTTAGTTTAATGTGAGTGTCTGCATCCAGTACCACATCCTCTAATTTGGTGGATGCACACAGAGAAAATAAATCTCCTTAATTTACTCCATAACCACCCTATTAAATAGGCCTAGTAACAAACCAGGCGCATGCAGTGGCCGGCGGGCACATGCATCCTGCATGCATGGCTAGTCAGCCAAGTCCATTCGCTAGCTCCAATGCAGCAATGCAAAAGAAGAGAGCGGTTCTTTGGGAAAAGCGAGTAGTTAGTGCAGCGGGCCTTATAAACACGAATAGCTCGCTCCCGCGTCCGTCTCCCCCCCAATTTCCCCCACTCCCCAATCTTCCTCACTCGTCCAGAAAACCCCCGCTCACCTTCTTCCTCACTTGTACAGAAAACGCCTGCTCCTCTTCTTCCACTCCTACAGAAATCCCCAGCCCTCCTTCTTCCCTACTCGCACTGCCACTAGGCTCATCTCTGGCTACTCTGCTCAAACCCGTGAGCTCAGCGCGACGCCCACAAGGAAAATGGAGTCGGCTGGCCCCAGCGCCAAGAAGATGAGGCTCCCGCCAGCAGCGATGCCGGTTGTAGATCCC
>NC_057798.1:143898575-143942144 GCF_018294505.1 Triticum aestivum | reverse complement strand
CAGACGTCATCCTTGAGGAGATCATCTCGCTTCTCCCCACCAAGGATTGCTGCCGCACATAAGTGCTCTCAACTCGGTGGTGCCCTCTATGGCGCACCGCGCCCCTCAATCTCGACTGTCGTTAGATATCTCTCCTTCCTGGATTTGATCTCCTCAGAGCCATCATCTCTTCTCACTAGTAGGGCCCCGTTCAATGCCTCTGCATACCGATACGCTGCCTGCTGTCCATACCCGGCAAGGTGGACGCTTGGCTGACATCCCCTGAATTCGGAAAACTCCAGCAGTTTGAGTTGTACCATTACCACAAAAGTTTCATACCATGAACACACCAAGAATTCGTGCCCACACCACCCTTGTCCATCTCGCAGTTTTCCTCCTCTCTCCACACTGCCTCCTTCGCCCGGTGCCATCTATGTGGCACCCGGCTCAGAGCAACTGGTTTACGTTGCATTGGCAACCCAGAGACCATGTCTTCTGGCAACACACAACATCTTGGTATAGAAAACAACCGCTTTATTGATGCTAGCGGATCAGAGTTTATATTACAACAGATAGCGAGGCCAAGCGGCACACACGGTGCGGCTGAACAATATGTACATTATTTAGGGAACATAAAGGGGCCTCAATCATCACAACTACGCGGCAGTGGAATAACGTCGTAGCGGAACTCCATAGCATAGGGACACCGATGTGGACACAATCTAGACTCGGACAACACTCCTTTCCAATGATACTTTCCTGAAATCTGGCATGACACGCTCGGTCAGTACATTGAATGTACTTGCAAGCTCACAACAAGCATAAACATAATGACAAACAATATCATGATAATTAACCAATTCATAATAATGCAACAATATGTCCAACATGCTGTGATCATGCTCTTGTGATAAAAGTCCCCGGACTAGCTTACCAACCGTGATCGCTCTTGGATCACAAACATACCAACCTCAAGGTATTATCCAGAGACAACCCGTGATCATTCCGGCGATCACAACCACGACCAATATTTGGTCTAAAACAGTGATCCTTCCGGCGATCACAACCACGACCAACACATGGTCTAAAACAACACGCTGACCTTTCCGCCATCATCAATAGTGCAAAGTTCACAACTTAGTGTGCAAGATTTATCAAACGTTAACCCATGGTGTGACCTACTCTCGAGCATGTTCGTAACCGTGTCGGCTATCAATAAATTAATACACTCTGCAGAGGTAGCGCACTGTACCCACACCACAGAACCCATGGCCTCGCACTCCCATTCGGGTGGACCAACGACATTCTGACGAAACCCCTCCATTGCCATGACACTCTCCCGGCCACTCCGACTCACTCCTCACTGGGCTAGTCCTAGGTGGCCCCGTGTCTACCAAAGACACAACGACCACCGTCGTGGCCAAAACATGAACGATCCCACTCGGGGACCCGGTACCATAAACTCAACAACGGGCACACAAGGTTACGTCTGCTTACCGGGCCAGGGTACCGCACGCCCATAACCTTCCCTAGTTGGAGGCATCGATCAGAGGCATGACAACGGAACGAATAAAGGCTATCCCATACCGGCAAATGTGATTGCACTAGGAAAAACTCGATTCAGCGGCACCATGACCCGGTCAACAATATATTCAAGTTGAGTTATCATCAGGTTCAACTTAACGTGAAAATAACCGGTGTCATAATGCCATGACATGCAACACTAACATATGCTTCACATACCAACGGAAATGACTAAGACAACTATATCCACACTAAGCATCAACAACTCATGACACTTCTCTGGTTAAGATTAATCCTCACTTTAACATAGAATCTTTCTAGCAAATTTATCATTTTTCTCATGCAAGAAAATAACTCCACTAATTATTTATATCCATAACCATATTATTCTTTCATCACCCGAAATAAATCCTAGTTTCTTTACCAACTAAACTAACTTCAAACTTTCTATAAATCAAGCATATTACTGAGTGGCTGACTAGCAGGCCCCGCTAGTCAGGTGATTGGGAGAGAGAGAGAGAGAGAGGGAAACAGAGGGCGTCGCGGCTTCGCCGGAGCACATGCTGGCGACAAGGGCTCCTTGGCCAAAACGAGAGGGAGGGATCAAGAGAGGAGACGGAGGCGCACCTGCCAGTACCCATAGAGTAGCTAGGGGTGGTCAGACGGCGCCGGAATTAGCCTCTCCAGTGGAGGCAGAGAGCGGAGGTCGCCGGAGACGAAGACAACGGCGATGGAGGTGACTCCAGGGGATCCAACCAGGTGGCACGACACCACCGGAGAGTGGCGGAGGCCCTGGAAGGGTTGCCCAGGCCTGGGAGGAGCTGGAGCTGCGGAGACGACCCGAAGGGATCGCCGGCAAGCTCGAGCTCGGGGATGGCGGCCCGCGGCCTGCCCGGCTGGGCGACGGCTATCTACTCGATCGTGGAGTGTGTGGGAGTGGTGGATGGTGCTCGAGGAGGCTGGGGAGGGCGCTATTTATAGCCGAGCGTCGAGGGGGGATCGGGCTCCGCCGGTGGACACCTGGCCACGGCGCCCGGCGACGAACAACGTCAGTGAGAGGGGGAGAAGAAGACGCAGCTCACGCGGGGACTGTTGACGAACAGGGACGAGCACATGGGCGAGAGGAAGGCGACGAGCACAGTGCCCCGCGCACTGTTGCGTTGGCCGGACCGTGCCCGTGCTTGCTGCGGCGAGCTCCGGCATTGGTGAGTGCCAGGGCGGAGTTAAGGGGGTCGAGACAATGATGGTGGCGCGGCTTGGCACGCTCAGGCAGGCGGGGCAGCGAGCACGCGCGCAACGGAGCGCTCGGCGGCACTCAGAGCGCGTCGGTTGCATGCCAGCATGCCTGGACGAACGCAGTCACCGCTGAACTATGTCCTCGGGCTGACCTAAGCCCAAACTTTATGTCTGGCATGTTGTTCGTGGTAGTTTTGAGCGTTACCACGCTTGGGTTTGGTTCCAGGTGCAGTAGAAATGAGTTTACACTCCTAGTAAGTTTCTGGACAGTAACTTTGAGAGTTTACTGTGGTCAAACCACTGGGAGTTGAGGGCTGGGCTTTGGAGGTTAGCAATCATCTACTAAGGTGATGATGCACAAGAAAAACCAGCTACAATGGAGCAAGTAAAATGGTAGTTGCTGTAGAAACCACCATTTCTGTCCAGAACAGAAAATATTTTCTGTAGCCAAAATATTCCAAAAAGTGATGAAATATTTTTTCTCATAAAGGTGCCCCAGGGTTCAAAGAATAATTGGGATTTTTCTTAGAATTTTATGGGCAAGAAATGTTGGGGTTGCTTTGGAGCACATTGAGCTAGCTAGGGTTTAAGAGGGGAAAATGAATATTTTTCATTAAAGAAAAATATTCCAAATATTATTTTGAGTTGAACCAGAGAGAGTACGATGGTTAGAGAACGAATTGAGGCACTTGGGTGAAAGCCAAGGGGTACCCAAGTGGTTAAGTCCATATGAAAAGATTCAAAACTCCAAATTTCAAATTCAAACCAACTGAGAATCAGGCAAAGAAGAGAGGGCAAAAACTAGGCTGTCACAAACCTCCCCCACTTAGAATGAATCTCATCCTCGAGATTCGGTTGCTTGGGAAAACCATTCTGGGTAATGTGCCTTTAGAAATTCTTCCCGTTCCCAGGTTGATTCTGACTCTGTTTGATGCTCCCACTAGACTTTGTAGAACTTCCTTGCTTTACTACGAGTGACTCTTTCCATCTGATCCAAAATTCTAACCGACCTCACTTCGTATGTTAAATCCTTTGCCAGCTCTATTTCCGTCATATCAGTCTTTTTCTCAGGCGGCGATATGCATCGCCTCAACTGTGAAACATGAAACACGTTGTGCACGTCCGACAATTCAGGGGGTAGTTCCAACTGATATGCAATAGTACCCACTCGTGACATAACGGGAAATGGACCAATAAATCTGGGTGCCAACTTTCCACGAGTCTAAAATCTCTTGACTCCTTTCATAGGCGTGACTCGAAGGTATACGTGTTCTCAGGTTTCAAAACTGATCTGTCGGTGCTTTGCATCATAATAACTCTTCTGTCGAGATTTGGCCAACTGCAATCTGTCTCTAATTTCCTTGACTTGCTTCTCGGCTTCCGGCATGAGATCCGTTCCAAAAATACGGCTATCTCCAGTTTGGGACCAATTTAAAGGAGTGCGGCACTTACGGCCATACAAAGCCTTATACGGTGACTGATACGTCTCCAACGTATCTATAATTTTTGATTGTTCCATGCTATTATATTACCCGTTTTGGATGTTTATGGGCTTTACTTTACACTTTTATATCATTTTTGGGACTAACCTACTAACCGGAGGCCCAGCCCGAATTGCTGTTTTTTGCCTATTTCAGTGTTTCAAAGAAAAGGAATATTGAACGGAGTCCAAATGGAATGAAACCTTTGGGAGCGATCTTTTTGGAACAAACATGATCTAGAGGACTTGGAGTGGAAGTCAAGAAACAAGCGAGGCGGCCACGAGGGTGCCCGGCGCGCCCCCTACAGGTGGGCGCCCCCCCACCCTCATGGGCCCCTCGAGCGTCCACCGACCTACTTCTTCCTCCTATATATACCCTTGTACCCCAAAATCATCGGGGAGCACCACGAAAAACTATTTCCATCGCCGTAACCTTTTGTATCCGCGAGATCCCATCTTGGAGCCTTCACCGGCTCTCCGCTGTAGGGGGAATCGACCATGGAGGGCCTCTACATCATCTCCAAGGCCCTTCCAATGAGTTGTGAGTAGTTTACCACAGACCTTTGGGTCCATAGTTATTAGCGAGATGGCTTCTTCTCTCTCTTTTAATCTCGATACAAAGTTCTCCCTGATCTTCTTGGAGATCTATTTGATGTAACTCTTTTTGCGGTGTGTTTGTCGAGACCCGATGAATTGTGGGTTTATGATTAAGTGTATCTATGAGAAATATTTGAATCTCCTCTGAATTCTTTTATGTGTGATTAAGTTATCTTTGCAAGTCTCTTCGAATTATCAGTTTGGTTTGGCCTACTAGACTGATCTTTCTTGCAATGGGAGAAGTGCTTAGCTTTGGGTTCAATGTTGTGGTGTCCTTTCCCAGTGACGGCAGGGGCAGGAAGACACGTATTGTATTGTTGCCATCGAGGATAAAAAGATGGGGTTTATATGATATTGCATGAGTTTATATCTCTACATCATGTCATCTTTCTTAATGTATTACTCTGTTCTTCATGAACTTAATACTCTAGATGCATGCTGGATAGCGGTCGATGTGTGGAGTAATAGTAGTAGATGCAGAATCGTATCGGTCTACTTGTCACGAACGTGATGCCCATATACATGATCATGCCTAGATAATCTCATAATTTTTCGCTTTTCTATCAATTGCTCGATAGTAATTTTTTCACCCACCGTAATACTTATGCTATCTTGAGAGAAGCCACTAGTGAAACCTATGGCCCCCGGGTCTATCTTTTATCATATAAGCTTTCAATCTACTTTTATTTGCATCTTTACTTTTCCAATCTATATCATAAAAATACCAAAAATATTTATCTTATCATATTATCTCTATCAGATCTCACTTTCGCAAGTGGCCTTGAAGGGATTGATAACCCCTTTATTGCGTTGGTTGCGAGTTCTTGTTTGTTTGTGTAGGTGCGTGTGACTTTTGAGGAGCCTCCTACTGGATTGATACCTTGGTTCTCAAAAACTAAGGGAAATACTTACGCTACTATTGCTGCATCACCCTTTCCTCTTCAAGGAAAACCAACACAAGCTCAAGACGTAGCAAGAAGGATTTCTGGCTCCGTTGTCGGGGAGGTCTTTGCTCAAGTCAAGACATACCAAGTACCCATCACAAACTCATCTCCCTCGCATTACATTATTTTCCATTTGCCTCTCGTTTTCCTCTCCCCCACTTCACTCTTGCCGTTTTATTCACCCTCTCTTTCCCAATCTCCTCTCTCTTTTGCTTGTCTTCTTGTGTGCCTTTTTTTCTCTTATGGCTTTGCCTAAGAACTCTGACCTTCATCTTAGAAGGTTGGAAGAGATTGAATTGAACGTTAGAAGTTTTATGACTTTACAATTTGAGCATAATAGTTTCTTTAGAAAAGAGCTTAAAGAACAAAAAAGCTTTATGTAGTATATGAACAAAGAGCTTGATGATATGTCCAAGGAATTTTATGGTTTGAATTCTCAAATTACTCGTCTTGAAAAATCAATAGCCCAAATTTCTGATAAGCATGCCACCTTGGTCAATAAGATGGCTGCCAAACCAGAAGGGTTAGTGGAAAATAATGATGAAGATATAAAAGTTATTGATGTGTCCCCTATTAAATCTTTGTTTTGCAATATTAATCTTAATAATTATGGGACTGGAGATGAGTCAACTTTAGTTAAAAGGCGTCCCAATGATTCGGAGTTTTTAGATCTTGATGCTAAATTTGGCAAAAGTGGGATTGGAGAGTTCAAGACTTTAAATAGCTTTGAACCCACTATCTTGGATTTCAAGGAATTTAATTATGATAATTGTTCTTTAGTAGATTTTATTTCCTTGTTGCAATCCGTTTTGAATTCTCCTCATGCTTATAGTCAAATAAAGCTTTTACCAAACATATTGTTGATGCCTTGATGCAATCTTATGATGAAAAACTTAATTTGGAAGTTTCTATACCTAGAAAACTTAATGATGAGTGGGAATCTACTATAAATATTAAAATTAAAGATCATGAGTGTTATGCTTTGTGTGATTTGGGTGCTAGTGTTTCCACGATTCCGAAAACTTTATGTGATATTCTAGGTTTCCATGATCTTGATGGTTGCTCTTTAAATTTGCACCTTGCGGATTCCACCATTAAGAAACCTATAGGAAGGATCAATGATGTTCTTATTGTTGCAAATAGGAATTATGTGCCTATAGATTTTATCGTTCTTGACATAGATTGCAATCTTTCATGTCCTATTATTCTTGGTAGACCTTTCCTTAGAACGATTGGTGCAATTATTGATATGAAGGAAGGGAATATTAGATTCCAATTTCCATTAATGAAAGGCATGGATCACTTTCCAAGAAAGAAAGTCAAATTACCTTATGCATCTATCATGCGAGCTACTTATGAATTGAGTGCCAAAGATGGCACTACTTAGATCTATCCTCGCTTTTATTCCTAGCTAGGGGACTTAAACGATAGCACTAGTTGGGAGGCAACCCAATTTTATTTTTGTTTTTTGCTTCTGTTTAGTAATAAAATTTTCATCTACCTTCTGTTTAGATGTGTTTTCATGTTTTAATTAGTGTTTGTGCCAAGTAGAAACTATAGGATAACCTATGGTGATAGTTAATTTGATTCTGCTGAAAAACAGAAACTTGTGTGCACGAAAATAATTTTAGTAATTCACAGAAACATGATTTTGCATCGATTCTTTTTTCTGTAGATCAATAGACAAATTTCCCAGGACTTCCTATTTTTATAGGATTTTTAGAGTTCCATAAGTATTCGAGAGTTACAGATTGCTACAGGCTGTTCTGTTTTTGACATATTCTGCTTTTCGTTTGTTGTTTGCTTGTTTTGATGCATCTATGGCTAGTATTAAGTGGTATGAACCATAGAGAAGTTGGAATACAGTAGGTTTAACACCAATATAAATAAATAATAAGTTCATTACATTACCTTATGTGGTGGTTTTTCTTTCTTGCACTAACGGAGCTTATGAGATTTCCTGTTGAGTTTTGTGTTGTGAAGTTTTCAAGTTTTGGGTAAAGATTTGATGGACTACGGAATAAGGAGTGGCAAGAGCCTAAGCTTGGGGATGCCCATGGAACCCCAAGATATTCAAGGATAACATAAATCCTAAGCTTGGGGATGCCCTGGAAGGCATCCCCTCTTTCGTCTTCGTTTATCGGTAACTTCACTTGGAGCTATATTTTTATTCGCCACATGATATGTGTATTCCTTGGAGCGTCTTGTATGATATTAGTCTTTGCTTTTTAGATTACCACAATCATACTTGCTGTACACACCTTTCGGGAGAAGCCCACTTGATTAGAATTTATTAGAATACTCTATGTGCTTCACTTATATCTTTTGAGCTAGATAATTTTTGCTCTAGTGCTTCACTTATATCTTTTAGAGCATGGCAGTGGATTTATTTTGTAGAAATTGTTAAAATCTCATGCTTCACTTATATTATTTTGAGAGTCTCTTAGAACAGCATGGTATTTGCTATGGTTATAAAATTGGTCCTATAATGATGGGCATCCAAGTTGGGTATAATAAAAACTATCATAGGAAGTGAATTGGATGCTATGATCAATTTGATACTTGATAATTGTTTTGAGATATGAGGATGGTGATATTAGAGTCATGCTAGTTGGGTGATTATGAATTTAAAGAATACTTGTGTTGAAGTTTGTGATTCCCGTAGCATGCACGTATGGTGAACCGCTTTGTGATGAAGTTGGAGCACAATTTTATTTATTGATTGTCTTCCTTATGAGTGGCGGTCGGGGACGAGCGATGGTCTTTTCCTACCAATCTATCCCCCTAGGAGCATGCGTGTAGTAATTTGTTTTCAAAGGCTTGTAGATTTTTGCAATAAGTATATGAGTTCTTTATGACTAATGTTGAGTCCATGGATTATACACACTCTCACCCTTCCACCATTGCTAGCTTCTCTTGTGCCGCGCAACTTTCGCCGGTACCATACGCCCACCATATACCTTCCTCAAAACAGCCACCATACCTACCTATTATGGCATTTCCATAGCCATTCCGAGATATATTGCCATGCAACTTTCCACCATTCCGTTTATATGACACGCATCATCATTGTCATATTGCTCTTTGCATGATCATGTAGTTGACATCGTATTTGTGGCAAGGCCACCTTCATAATTTTTCATACATGTCACTCTTGATTCATTGCATATCCCGGTATACCGCCGGAGTCATTCATATAAAGTCATATCTTGTTCTAAGTATTGAGTTGTAATCTTGAGTTGTAAGTAAATAAAAGTGTGATGATCTTCCTTATTAGAGCATTGTCCCAGTGAGGAAAGGATAATGGAGACTATGATTCCCCCACAAGTCGGGATGAGACTTCAGACTTTATAAAAAAAAGAGGCCAAAGAGACCACCAAAAAAAAAGAAGAGAAAGGCCAAATAAAAAAAAGAGAGAAAAAGAGAGAAGGGACAATGCTACTATCCTTTTTACCACACTTGTGCTTCAAAGTAGCACCATGATCTTCATGCTAGAGAGTCTCCTATGTTGTCACTTTCATATACTAGTGGGAATTTTTCATTATAGAATTTGGCTTGTATATTCCAATGATGGGCTTCCTCAAATGCCCTAGGTCTTCGTGAGCAAGCAAGTTGGATGCACACCCACTTAGTTTCTTTTGTTGAGCTTTCATACATTTATAGCTCTAGTGCATCCATTGCATGGCAATCCCTACTCACTCACATTGATATCTATTAATGGACATCTCCATAGCCCGTTGATAGGCCTAGTTGATGTGAGACTATCTTCTCCTTTTTTGTCTTCTCCACAACCACCATTCTATTCCACATATAGTGCTATGTCCATGGCTCACGCTCATGTATTGTGTGAAGGTTGAAAAAGTTTGAGATTACTAAAGTATGAAACAATTGCTTGGTTTGTCATTGGGGTTGTGCATGATTAAATACTTTGTGTGATGAAGATAGAGCAACAGCCAGACTATATGATTTTGTAGGGATAACTTTCTTTAGCCATGTTATTTTGAGAAGACATGATTGCTTTTATTAGTATGCTTGAAGTATTATTATTTCTTATGTCAATATGAACTTTTATTTTGAATCATTTGGATCTGAACATTCATGCCACCATAAAGAAAATTACATTGAGAATTATGCTAGGTAGTATTCCACATCAAAAATTCTGTTTTTATCATTTACCTACTCGAGGACGAGCAGGAATTAAGCTTGGGGATGCTTGATACGTCTCCAACGTATCTATAATTTTTGATTGTTCCATGCTATTATATTACCTATTTTGGATGTTTATGCGCTTTACTTTACACTTTTATATCATTTTTGGGACTAACCTACTAACCGGAGGCCCAACCCGAATTGCTGTTTTTTTGCCTATTTCAGTGTTTTGAAGAAAAGGAATATCAAACAGAGTCCAAACGGAATGAAACCTTCGGGAGCGATCTTTTTGGAACAAACGTGATCCAGAGGACTAGGAGTGGAAGTCAAGAAACAAGCGAGGTGGCCACGAGGGTGCCCGGCGCGCCCCCCTACAGGTGGGCGCACCCCCACCCTCATGGGCCCCTCGAGCGTCCACCGACCTACTTCTTCCTCCTATATATACCCTTGTACCCCAAAATCATCGGGGAGCACCACGAAAAACTATTTCCACCGCCGTAACCTTCTGTATCCGCGAGATCCCATCTTGGAGCATCCGCCAGCGCTCCACCGAAGGGGAAATCGACAACGGAGGGCCTCTACATCATCTCCAAGGCCCTTTCTATGAGTTGTGAGTAGTTTACCACAGACCTTCGGGTCCATAGTTATTAGCTAGATGGCTTCTTCTCGCTCTTTGAATCTCAATACAAAGGTCTTCTTGATCTTCTTGGAGATCTATTTGATGTAACTCTTTTTGCGGTGTGTTTGTCGAGATCCGATAAATTGTGGGTTTATGATCAAGTTTATCTATGAGAAATATTTGAATCTCCTCTGAATTCTTTTATGTGTGATTAAGTTATCTTTGAAAGTCTCTTCGAATTATCAGTTTGGTTTGGCCTACTAGATTGATTTTTCTTGCAATCGGAGAAGTGCTTATCTTTGGGTTCAATCTTGTGGTCCTTTCCTAGTGACAGCAAGGCACGCATTGTATTGTTTCCCTCGAGGATAAAAAGATGGGGTTTATATCATATTGCATGAGTTTATCTCTCTACATCATGTCATCTTTCTTAATGCATTACTCTGTTCTTCATGAACTTAATACTCTAGATGCATGTTGGATAGCGGTCAATGTGTGGAGTAATAGTAGTAGATGCAGAATCTTTTCGGTCTACTTGTCACGGACGTGATGCCTATATAAATGATCATGCCTAGATTATCCCATAATTATTCGCTTTTCTACCAATTGCTCGATAGTATTTTTTTCACCCACCGTAATACTTATGCTATATTGAGAGAAGCCACTAGTGAAACCTATGGCCCCCAAGTCTATATTTTATCATATAAGCTTTCAATCTACTTTTATTTGCATCTTTTACTTTTCCAATCTATATCATAAAAATACCAAAAATATTTATCTTATCATATTATCTCTATCGGATCTCACTTTTCGCAAGTGGCCGTTAAGGGATTGACAACCCCTTTATTGCGTTGGTTGCGAGTTCTTGTTTGTTTGTGTAGGTGCGTGTGACTTTTGAGGAGCCTCCTACTAGATTGATACCTTGGTTCTCAAAAACTGAGGGAAATACTTACGCTACTATTGCTGCATCACCCTTTCCTCTTCAAGGAAAACCAACACAAGCTCAAGACGTAGCAGTGACATTTTCAAACTGGTCTGGAAGCTATTGTTATAAGAGAACTCGACATATGGTAAACAGTCTTCCCATTTCGGTCCTTGGGCCAAAGCACATGCTCGCAGCATATCTTCAAGTATTTGGTTTACCCGCTCTGTCTATCCATCAGTCTGAGGATGATAAGCGGTACTATATTTCAACATTGTCCCCAAGGCTTGATGGAGGCGTGACCAAAAAGCAAAGGTAAAAAGTGAACCTCAGTCAGAAGTGATGGTTCGGGGTACTCCATGCAGACTGACTATTCTGGATACATACAACTGTGCAAGTTCATCTTCTCGATATGTGGTTCTGATCGGGATAAAGTGAGCTACCTTGGTTAAGGTGTCCACTATGACCCAGATTGCATCATTGCCTCGCCGAGTCTTAGGTAGTCCTGTGATGAAATCCATACAGACATGATCCCATTTCCATTGTGAAACCGGCAGCGGTTGGAGAAGTCCGGATGGCTTCTGATGCTCTGCCTTCACTTTGTTGCATATGTTGAAATAGTCCACAAAATAGGCAATGTCTTTCTTCATTCCATCCCACCAGAATATTTGTCGAAGGTCTTCATACATTTTCGTACCTCCCGGGTGAATAGAATACGAGGATTCGTGTGCTTCTGAGAGGATTTTCTGTTTCAAATCCGCTTGATCGGGTACACAAATCCTTCCAGGGAATCAGAGGGTACCGAATTGGTCCCTTGAGAAATCTGGAGTTTGTCCTGCTACCATATTCTCGGCACGTTTCTGTAGATCGGTGTCATCTGGCTGGGCCTTGCGGATCTCTTCCTCTAGTGTGGGGGTAACTTCCAAAATATTAGCAAGGGCAGCATCAACTATGAGCAGGTTGAGCTGAGCAATCTCTTCTTGAAGTTCAGGAGGCAAGGATTCCAATATGCTATTTAGGCTGACAGGCTTTCAACTGAGTGCATCGGCAACCACATTGGCCTTACCTGGGTGGTAATTTATTCCAAGGTCATAATTCTTGACCAACTCAAGCCATCTTCGTTGCCGGAGATTTAAATCTGGCTGAGTAAATATATACTTGAGACTTTTGTGATCGGTAAAAATTTGGCACCTCTTCCCGATGAGGTAGTGTCTCCAAATTTTTAGAGCATGAACCACTGCGGCCAATTCCAAATCATGAGTAGGATAATTTCCCTCGTGGGGTCGTAGCTGTCGTGAGGCATAGGCTACTACCTTACCGTCTTGCATAAGTACGCATCCAAGTCCTTGTCCGAAAGCGTCGCAGTACACATCAAAACTGCGGTAGATATCTGGAAGAGTCAATACCGGTGCAGTTGTCAGCCGTATCTTTAACTCATTGAAACTTTTCTCATAGTCCTCAGTCCATTCAAACTTCTTATCCTTTTTGAGCAGCTCCGTCATGGGTTTAGCAACTTTGGAAAATCCTTCAATGAAACGACAGTAATATCTGGCTAATCCAAGAAAACTCCGGATCTGAGATACGGTTGTGGGCGGCAACCAATCGAGCACATCCTTTACTTTGCTCGGGTCCACGGCTATACCTTCGGCGGATAGCACATGTCCAAGGAATCCAACTTGCTTGAGCCTAAATTCGCATTTACTGAATTTGGCATATAGCTGATGTTCACTGAGACATTGCAACGCTGCTCGGAGGTGTTCTTTGTGCTCTTCGTCACTTCTTGAGTAAATAAGTATATCATCGATGAAGACTAACACGAACTTATCGAGGAAGTCCATGAATACTTTGTTCACCATATGCATGAAGAAGGCAGGGGCGTTGGTGAGACCAAAAGACATAACTGTATATTCATAAAGACCGTATCGAGTGGTGAATGCGGTCGTAGGAATATCCTCCTTTTTAATCTTGAGCTGATGGTATCCAGTCCGTAAATCAATCTTGGAGAATACCTTGGCCCCACTGAGCTGATCAAACAGGTCATCAATCCTTGGTAGTGGATATTTGTTTTTGATTGTGATGTCATTCAGTTGACGGTAATCCACACACATGCGGAGGCTGCCATCCTTTTTGTCCACGAAGATAGCAGGTGATCCCCATGGTGAAGAGCTGGGACGGATATATCCTTCCTGGAGCATTTCATCTAGTTGTTTCTTTAGCTCCACTAATTCCGATGAGGGCATCCGGTAATACTTCTTGTGTAACAGCGCGGTTCCGGGCATAAGATCTATTGCAAACTCAAGCTCTCGATCGGGTGGCATGCCTGGCAGTTCTTCTGGAAATACATTAGGAAACTCACTGACCACAGGAATTAATTCCAATTCAGCCACATCGGTGAAGACCATTTCTTTCTTGGGTATGCTTCTGCAAGCATAGAATTTTGTAGTCTGCACTTTCTGACTGGTCAAAGTGACTTCTCTGGTTGCGCAATTTATGCATACTTGGTATTGAGTCAGCCAATTCATGCCCAAAATAGCATCCAACTTAGCAGACTCAATAATTATCAAAGAAGTTGGAAAACAGACTTCGTTGATATTGACTTCCAGATTATGGCAGACCAGATTGCTTCTGATTAAGGATCCCGGTGTTTGTACCAGCATATTCTTGCCCAAAAGCGAACAATGAAATTTGTTTTGGGCAACAAAACTCCAAGAAATAAAAGTGGGAAGCCCCAGAGTCAAATAAAATCACTGCAGGTATGTTATTAACAGAAAACATACCAATGACGACTTCGGGGTTCTCTTGGGCTTCATCGGCGGAGAGATGATGAACGTGCCCTGTAATGTTTTGCTGGTTCGGGAATGACTCCATAAAATTGACTTGTGGCCTGTATAGAGCATTCGTCTTGCTGTTCTTGGGACACTGTCTGGCATAATGTCCGGTTTTCCCACAACCGAAGCAAGAATTGTTGCGCTGATGCTCCTCTTGCACTGGGTTGGTCACGACATTCTTGACTTGAATAGTGGTCTTGTTAACATTCTGTTGCCAATTGGGCTTGTATTCCACCTGAGTCTGCTGCCAGGTACGAGCCTTTTGCATTAGTTGCCCTTCCTTTCTTGGCTCAGACTTACGCTTGTGATCGTTATTAGCAAGTCTATTTTCTGATACAAGCTTGTGCTCCCTTTCAGCAATGAAAGCCTTGTTTACCAGAGTTTGGAAATCTAGGAAATCAAACATACTGAGAGTACACCGGAGTTGCGGGTTTAACCCACCAAGAAATCTGTCAATCTTTCTTTCTTCATTGGCCACGTCATATAGGAAGTAACGTGACAGATGATTGAATTTTTGCAAATATTCACCCACAGACTGATTTCCTTGGAGGAGAGCTAGAAATTCACATTGTTTAGTCTTCATAATTCCAGTAGGGATATGATATTTCCGGAAATGATCCTTGAATTTTGACCAGGTGATTTCTTCATCAGCAGGCCACATGGCTTTTCCATTTTCCCACCATATGGCAGCGGCGCCTTCAAGATAATGAGTTGCAAACAGAACCTTATCTCCTTATTCAGTACGAGCAATCTCAAGTTTCTTCTCAATAGTTTGCTTTCAATCGTCTACATCCAAGGGGTCAACAACCTGACTGAAACTGGGAGGCTTGGTCCTTTGAAAATCTGACAACTTGGAATGATGACCGTTCTGATTTCTGTTCTGTCCAACCATAGCTTGAACACTTCTTAGTATTTCAATCAGATCATTATTCCGTCTTTCCTCAAACATACACAAAATTTGCTCGGTGGAGGGAGGATTTGGAGGTGGAGGCGGTGGTGGAACATACGGCTTAGGGGAGTGTCCTGCCCGTCGTGCGGAACGACGAACAGGGGAACCCTCGCGAATGTTGCTACTGCTGCCTCCCCGCATCATCCTATTGTGATTTTTCCCAAGGCAATGCAACCGAGATGAGAAATATTCAAAATAAGTTGGGGAAAGCCAGCAATAAGAGCCCGAGAAAAACCGAAAAGACGAAGGAAATACGGCGAATAAAATAGAGTTCCAACATAATTATACATTGACTTATACATGAAAGATAAACAACATGCCAGGTTCAACTACTCTCATACATGAAACGAAACCCCATGACTCGTACGAATACACTCGTACACCATCCCGACGACTGCAAATACTCAGAAGCTCTACTGCTCTGCTGGTGCTGCGGGGTCCTCTCCTGAAGCGGACTCGGATCCTGAACTGACATGGCTAACTGAGACCTCCGGGTTAAAGGTTACACGACGACGCTGCCTTGAGGGCTCTCCCTCCAGGGCAGGTGTAGGGTGAAGCATCGGGGATGCAGGAGTATCGAGCAGTGAAACCCACTCAGCAGGAGCACTGAGAGGACTCACGGTCGCGGTGCCGGAGCTACTCGGAGGAGTAACCGATGAAATAGGGGAGCTAGGACTGGCTGGAATATATGTAGTAAATCCCACAGATGCTGGAGCAGTGACAGATCTAGTACAAGCTAAAGCAGTACGGGCACGAGTCAGCTCTCGAGCCAGATCATGGATCATAAGATAGCTAGTAGTGATATAATGAGAAAGGTGGCTAGCAACACTATCAGACTCCGGGTCAATGATAGGGAAACGAACACGACCATTGTCGTGCAGAGAAGGATAGTAGTAGAAACCTGGGTGGTTCTACATCCGGACCTTGTTGTAACGAAGCTCGACAAGGACCTCGAATGCAGCAAACTGGAGAGCCTGGGAAGCGGTAGAAGTGTAACCGCTCCAAGAAGTACGAGTGTAAGTGTTGGAATCGGAACTGGTGCGAAGAGTAACCACGGCGTGATACTCATACACTGAGTCTGCTAGACGCTCCCGGTACACACGATAGGCTGGGTCATCACCGAGGGGGTACAACCGATGCCACACGTTACGAAGGAGATGTGGCAACGTGTACGACATCAGCTGCAACTGGCACGGATACAACACCGGAGCCATCTACACTCACAACCATTAGCAGGTTAGCATAAAAATAAAACAAGTGCATTCAATGGAACAACCAGTTACAAATGCTACCGGCACTCAACTAAAACTTGCATCTAACATCCAGTTAACACGTTGCAGTTTAGCATGGCCTACAATCAACGCAGCTGTGATACCAAGCATTGTGGCACCCCGGCTCAGGGCAACCGGTTTACCTTGCATTGCCAGCCCAGAGACCATGTCTTCTGGCAACACACAACATCTTGCTACAGAAAACAACCGCTTTGTTGATGCTAGCGGATCAGAGTTTATATTACAACAGATAGCGAGGCCAAGCGGCACACACAGCGCGGCTGAACAATATGTACATTATTTAGGGAACATAAAGGGGCCTCGATCATCACAACTATGCGGCAGCGGAACAACGTCGTAGCGGAACTCCATAGCACAGGGTCACCGATGTGGACACGATCTAGATTCGGACATCACTCCTTTCCAACGATACATTCCTGAAATCTGGCATGACACGCCAGGTCAGTACATTGAATGTACTTGCAAGCTCACAACAAGCATAAACATAATGACAAACAATATCATGATAATTAACCAATTCATAATAATGCAACAATATGTCCAACATGCTGTGATCATGCTCTTGTGATAAAAGTCCCTCAGACTAGCTTACCAACCGTGATCGCTCTTGGATCACAAACATACCAACCTCAAGGTATTATCCAGAGACATCTCGTGATCATTCCGGCGATCACAACCACGACCAATATTTGGTCTAAAACAGTGATCCTTCCGGCGATCACAACCACGACCAACACATGGTCTAAAACAACACGATGACCTTTCCGCCATCATCAATAGTGCAAAGTTCATAACTTAGTGTGCAAGATTTATTAAATGTTGACCCATGGTGTGACCTACTTTCGAGCGTGTCCGTAACCGTGGACTCGGCTATCGATAGATTAATACACTCTACAGAGGTAGCGCACTGTACCCACACCACGGAACCCATGGCCTCGCACTCCCATTCCGGACCAACGGCATTCCGACAAAATCCCTCCATTGCCATGACACTCTCTCGGCCACTCCGACTCACTCCCCACTAGGCTAGTCCTGGGTGGCCCCGTGTCTACCAAAGACACAACAACCACCGTCGTGGCCAAAACATAAACGATCACTCGGGGACCCGGTACCATAAACTCAACAATGGGCACACAAGGTTATGTCTGCTTACCGGGCTAGGGTACCGCACGCCCATAACCTTCCCTAGTTTGAGGCACCGACTAGAGGCATGACAACGGAGCGAATAAAGGACGTCCCATACTGGCAAATGTGGTTGCACTGGGAAAAACTCGATTCAGCGGCACCATGACCCGATCAACAATATATTCAAGTTGAGTTATCATCAGGTTCAACTTAACGTGAAAATAACTGGTGTCATAATGCCATGACATGCAACACTAACATATGCTTCACATACCAACGGAAATGACTAAGTCAACTATATCCACACTAAGCATCAACAACTCATGACACTTGTCTGGTTAAGATTAATCCTCACTTTAACACAGAACCTTTCTAGCAAATTTATCATTTTTCTCATGCAAGAAAATAACTCCACTAATTATTTATATCCATAACCATATTATTCTTTCATCACCCAAAATAAATCCTAGTTTCTTTACCAACTAAACTAACTTCAAACTTTTTGTATATCAAGCATATTACCTAAAGCAAGCAATTAACATAATATAAATATCATAATAATGATTTAAATGCATGGATTAAATCATTTGTTCAAGCAAGAAAATCATGTGGCACTATGAAAATGTTGCTGTGGCTTGCCTTAGTGCAGATGAGGTTCACAAGCCTCCTGGTGATCCTCAAGACAAGCCTCACCCTCTGAAAATATTTAAAAGCATAAAAAGAAAATATCAAGAAACCTCCTGAAATTTACCAGAAAATCTAGGCAGCAGGGAAAAATCCCATCTTTGGTGAGCTGCTAAATTTTTGAACAAAGAAGACAATGCAAAAAGAATCAATTCGTTTGGACTTATGGTTAAAAAGTTTTGGCAGTTTGAAGCTCTCTAGATAAATTAAGATTTGAATTTAAATAAACAGACTGGGGGGGGTGACATCGAAGGCATAAAAGCCTCGGGGCGCCACCACTCGTACCGCTTCACGCGCGTACTAAGTGGCTGACTAGCAGGCCCCGCTAGTCAGGTGAGGGGGAGAGAGAGAGGGAAACAAAGGGCGGCGCGGCTTCGCCGAAGTGCACGCCGACGACGAGGGCTCCTTGGCCAACACGAGAGGGAGGGTGTCGGTGTCAAAACCGGCGGATCTTGGGTAGGGGGTCCTGAACTGTGTGTCTAGGCGATGGTAACAGGAGACAAGGGACACGATGTTTTTACCCAGGTTCGGGCCCTCTCGATGGAGGTAAAACCCTACTCCTGCTTGATTGATATTGATGATATGGGTAGTACAAGGGTGGATCTGCCATGAGATCAAGGAGGCTAAACCCTAGAAGCTAGCCTATGGTATGATTGTTGTAATGGTTGTTCGTCCTACGGACTAAAACCCTCTGGTTTATATAGACACCGGAGAGGGCTAGGGTTACACAGAGTCGGTTACAATGGTAGGAGATCTACATATCCGTATCGCCAAGCTTGCCTTCCACGCCAAGCAAAGTCCCATTCGGACACGGGACGAAGTCTTCAATCTTGTGTCTTCATAGTCTTGGAGTCCGGCTGACGATGATAGTCCGGCTGTCCGGACACACCCTAGTCCAGGACTCCCTCAGTAGCCCCTGAACCAGGCTTCAATGACGATGAGTCCGACGCGCATATTGTTCGGCATTGCAAGGCGGGTTCCTCCTCCGAATAATTCATAGAAGATTGCGAACACCAGGATAGTGTCCGGCTCTGCAAAATAAATTCCACATTCCACCGTAGAGAGAATAATATGTGCACAAGTTCAATCTGCTGACGTATCTTGTAGCATGACGTCACGCCACTACCAAGCCTTTACTCGAATCGTTTTTTTATTATACCACCTCAGCGCGTTTTAGCGAAGCGGTTTCCTTGGCACGTCTTGTCGAAGCAGAGATCATGTTCCCCTTATTCCGGGATTCTCATCAATACGGACGTGGGTAACCCAACCGCGCCCGTCGCCACGCCCCCTCTATCGAAGGCGAGTCCCTAACGGTCACGGAGACGGCTCTTGGTATTCTCCCTCTTTATAATAGGACCAAGGCTCGTTTCTTTTCTTCAATCCTCCATCGAATTTTCTCCTTGCTCCAAGTTCCAACACCCAGAGCCCCAGATTCGAGCGCTTCGGTCCTTCAACAATGTCCGGCTCTGACCTTCAGGGTCGGTGGATGCCCTCCTCCGTCACGGAGGAGGACGTGCTAAAGCTGCGAGAGGCCAAGTACCTGTCTTACGAGATTTCGCACAGGTTGCCTGCCAAAGGGCAGGCCATCCCCACCCCCGAGCCCGGCGAGTACGTCGTCTTTGTATCCCACCTCCGTCGGGGTTTAGGCTTCCCGATGGATCCTTTTGTGAGAGGGCTCATGTTCTACTATGGGTTGGAATTCCACGACTTGGCTCCGGAGTCCATCCTCCATATTTCCGCATTTATTGTCGTCTGCGAAGCCTTCCTCCGTGTCACCCCCCACTTCGGCCTGTGGCTGAAGACCTTCAATGTGGAGCCGAAGATGATCGAGAGGCGTCAAGCAGAGTGCGGCGGGGCGGCCGTGAGCAGGAGGGCCGATGCCCCGTGGCCCGATGGCTCCTTCCAAGAGGAGCTCGGCTTGTGGCAGCAGGAGTGGTTCTATATCACCGCTACGAAGGGCAGCAGGCAGAAGCCGCCGCCCTTATTCCACTCAGGACCTCCACGACGGTTAATGTCGTGGGTCAACCAAGGGCTCAACTGGGGGCCGCCAAAGGACGTGCCCCTACTGCAGGGCCGGATTGGAGACCTCCAAGCGAGGGAGATCGATCTGGTTGTGGTAATGCAGGTCATGCTGATTAGGCGTCTCCTGCCCTACAAACGCCGCTCTCTCCGGCTGTGGGAGTTAAATCCGGAGGGACCACGGATTCTTCAACACTTCATGGGTATGACACCCATGGAGATGTACCAATTATTCTTCGGATCACGAGAGGCGTGTCTGGAATTGACCGAGGACGCCGGCCTAACCTGCAATCGCCCGGATACACAAGTAAGTAGCTCCGAGTCCGGACATACCGTTTGTTTGCCTTTCTATGATTTGCCTTTTGACCGATTTCCTTCTAAACATGAGTGGATAGCGCAAGCAAAACTGATACGGTGTCCGGCCCCCCTCCCAGAGACCGCGCCGGATCCCATGCTGGTCAGGATGCTGGAGGTTGCACCTTCAGAGGAAGGCGAAGGGGAAAATAGAGGAGCTACCGCCTCGTCCAAGGAGGCTCTTGAAAGAGGGGGGATCGAGAATCCCTCCCTCCATGGGGAGAAGAGGACCGCCTCCGAAGACCCGGAGGCCAAAGCCCCTAAGCGGGGAAAAAAATCTTCGCTAGAGGATCCTACGTCCGGGGAGGCCCCGGCCGCACAGTCACCCCTAAAGGATCAGCCCTCCAGCGAGCCATAAGTAGAAAAAAGGGAGTTCGGTAATAAGAGACATCCCTATTTGTGCTTCTGAGGATAACTGAAGTTTTTACCTTGTAGTTCGGATCTCCGACCTTCTCAGATGAGCTCGTCTTCGGGGGACCTTCGTCCGGAGATGGTGGAGAGCGAGACGCCTCCGTCTGCTGTGCCGTCAGATGGGGCGGACGAGCCTGAAGTGTCATCACGGAGGGTATCCCCGAGCCCGGCAGAGCCGAAGAATTCGGCGCCGACTGGTGTTTGGCCGGGGGAGCTGAAGGATCTGCTTGAGAGGGCGTCCATCTCAGAAGATCACAATGCATTGATGAGCATGGTGATTGGAAGGATTTTGTCCGCCGAAAGCGGATTGCATCATGCCGTCAGGAGTTTGCTGGCGGGGTTTGAGGTACGTAAAAATGACACACCTTTTTGACAGTTTTGCGCATAAAGTGCGCCCTGTGTAGATAGTAGCCCCTGAGACTCGGTAGGGTGTCGAAAGCGACAGCGTGCCGAGGATCAAAATCGCAGGTTTCAATTTGCGCCGTTCCTATGCAGGTGGCGAATCGTCCGGGGGCCAGCCGAACTGATGGAGTTGCTGAACTAAAGTGGCAACTCGACGTTGCGGACGCGGACATCGCGCTAGTCAACAGGCGACTTGATGAGTCGCAAGGTAAGTTTTTTCTCCGCAGTCACCTAGTAAGGGAGCCAAAGCCCACGCCTTACAACATGTGTGTGAAATGCAGTCGGTGCCGCTGCTGTGGAGAGCCTTCGGGCCGAACTTGCTCAAGCCAAGGAGCAAGCCAGAAGGAGTAATGCGGCGGCCTCGATGGCTCCAAAGAGTTAGAAGCCGAAAGGGCTGCACACTGCCGAAGCAGGGAGGAGATGGCCGAAATGGCCGTGAAGTTAAAAGATGCTACCGACCGCAATGAGGCTCTTGAAAAGGAGCGCCTAGCGGGGCGAGAAGACCTGGGGAAGGCCACCGCCGAAGCCAAGGATGCCCGTTCTGCAATGCGGGCTATAAAGGAGGAGCTGCGCCAAGCCGGCGACATTGTGGCTGGCAAGCCCTTTCTACTACGCCGAAGGTTTACGGATCCAAAGTATGCTCAACTTGGCCAGCTGTGGGGTCCGGAGGATCCTTATATGGACTTAGCAGCGAGTGCGGCGGATGCCGTTGTGCACTTCCGGAGCCAGAAGGATCACAAGACGGAAGAGCTGTTTTGGTCTCAATTCCATAGTTCGGAGTTCACTTCCGCTGACCGACCGGTTGGCCGAGTGGGCTGAGCTGAATAGGTTGTCCGGGCTTGCCATGACGGATATCGTGACTCATGTCTGGCCGGATAGGCCCAAGCCGAAGAGCTATTTTGGCTTATTGCAGCAATTTCTTGGGGCGGTGCCGCATATCAAGGCGATGAAGCGGTCGGCCTGCATAGAGGGTGCACGGATGGCGCTCGCCCGTGTGAAGACACATTGGACAGAGATGGATGCCACCGCTGTTGCGACCCAGGGTTCGGACGAGAGCCGGTTACCCGCCGAGCACTATTTTGGGGAAGTTCTGCATGGTGCTCGTGTAATAGAGTCGCAGTGCTCGAAAAATGTCACGTTCAAATGAACGTTTTGTTTTGTAAAACAATGTTTATGATGTAAGCGTTTTTTATACTTGTGCGTTCAAGTATTAAAATATCTCCTATGCGGCCGTTTATGTATACGTGTGTATAACCTGAAAGATGGCAGTCGTCGGCTTCAGCCCCCACGCACAAGGTGCGGGGGTGTTCGCAAAAATAGCGCATTTTCACACTTAATCCAACGTCTCGGTCCTGTGAAGGAGGTGGTAGCGTAGCAAACGAGGCAACCGGACTATAGTGCTTTACCACTTTCACTTAGCCATGGGAGTTCGAGGGTGGGGCTACGATATAGCCCCTGGGGGCACCGCGCTATCCGAATTCGGGGCGCGTATGTGCCTGACCGGGAAACGGTCCTTCATCAAAGCGGAGGAATTCTAAACATTCCTGTGGTCGATCGAGTGGTTGACCAGTCTCTCGCTGTATCATGACAGTCAGTTTTCGGCTTTCTCTACTGAGGTGCTCGCCCAGCCGAACTGGGGCACAATTGCAGTTCTCCTGGTGCCGCGTTAGCCGATGATACGGAACGTAAGGCAGCAAAACACAGGAGCCGGGCAAACCCAACATTTGACCAAAGACATGATTCGGAGCTGATGCATATAAGGCCTAACTCGAGACGCCGAACACTCCCTAAGGTGTTCGGTCTTTATAATAACGGGCGGAACAATGCCCTAAGCCCCTAGTGTCCAGGTACGGGCGAGGTCCTCTGATGCGGCCGATGCCAAAATTTCAGTCTCCTCACTGGTTATCATGAAAAACCAGGGGATTATAGCAACAAGAGACAGTAAAAAAGGTTTACGCAGGGTCTTAATCTGAAAAGAATCCTTGCAACGGGTCCCTACTGCACGTCTGCGCCTGTGTCTCCGTTGTGTCGTATCCTGGACGGGTGTGCATGACGTTCATCTGTAAAAAGAGAGGAACTTAGTTTGAAAAGAAATCGTGCGGAAAGTGCATAAAAAATTGAAATATTAATAAATTAATAAAGATGAGCCTATATTAGCTCATTGTTGCTTATATGCACAGCCCCTTGTGAAGGGGTGTGCGGCTAGGGAGCCCCTAGCTTATTTATGCCGGACTCGTCTAGCCGTGTCCGGGGTCTTTGAATGACCCTCTTAATGAAATGATGCCACATGGACCGGGCATTTTAAGTGTAAGAGACGCGTAATGTGGTATTGCGTTAAAGCGGACAAAAGCTTCACGTCCCAATAGTTCTTGATAGCTACTTTTGAATGGGGCGACATGAAAGATTAGATTTTCGCGTCGGAAGTTGTCCGGTGACCCGAACACAACTTCTAGTAATAAGGAGCCTGTGCACTTGGCGTAAGGGCCTGGCGTCACTCCTTTAAAGGAAGTGCGGCTATGTCGAATTTTAGTAAGGTGTATCCCCAACTTGCGGATTGTGTTCGGATATAGCAGGTTTAAATCGCTGCCGCCGTCCATCAGGACTTGTGTGAATTGTAGTCCATCGATTATGGGATCCAATATCAGAGCCGTCCATCCTGCATTTCGAACACTTCTTGAATAATCCAGGTGGTCAAAAGTGATTGGTTTTGACATCCAATCTCGAGGTTCCGCTGGGGTGGACCGTGCGACACCTATCTTAGCGGGTGCCGCATTGTTTTTCCGTACTATCACATGGAGTGAATTTACTGCTTTGAATTCTTGTGGGAAAGTCTTTTGTTTTCCGGTGCTCTGCTGGTGGGGTTCGTCATCGTCCTCACTTGGCGCGTCGAGCCCCTTGTGTTCGGCGTTGAGTCGGCCAGACTGTTTAAAAACCCAACAATCTCGATGGGTGTGGTTTGCATGCCTCCCGGGGGTACTGTGGATTTGATATATCCGATCCAAATTTTTGTTTAAGTTGGAAAGCTCATCACTGTTGTCCTTAAGAGGCAGTGTTTTATTGTTTGGCCGCGAGCTTTTGAATCCGGCGTTGACCATATATACATTATCGCTTCCCTTTTGGGGTGTCCACCATATATACGTCATTCGTTGGGGTGGTATTCCAGTGCCCTGTAGGTGCTGGTTCTTGATCGCCTCCGGCATCATCGTCCATACCGTCGATGTCTTCGGAGTCGTAGTCTAGCATGTCGGTTAAATCGTCGACAGTGGCTACAAAGTGGGTGGTGGGTGGGCTTTGAATTTCTTCATCGTCCGCATCCCAACCATACTGGCCGTAGTCCGGCCAGGGCTCTCCGGATAGCGAGAGGTGCTTTAGCGAATTTAGGGTGTCGCCAAAGGGTGAGTGCTGAAGGATGTCCGCAGCGGTGAGCTTCATGATCGGCGCCCGATCGGATTCGATTGGCAGGGGCGCAGGAGGTTTGGAGTCCGGCAGGGAGTCCGACACCTCGGAGTCACGAGCTTTATAAGGGACGAGGTCAGCGTTCGGCTCCATCGCCGTGGAAATTGCAGCTCCCGAGGCGGTGTCCACCCACCCGTCCTCGATCTGCGCAGTCGGCTCCGGACTATGGGTCGAAGCGGATTCGTGTGCGGCCTCCAAGGTTCTGTCCGGCGGCAGAGTTAGATCATGCCCATCGTGACAGTGCGGCATGCTCGGCTGTGGCTTAGATCCATCGAAGATCAAGTCTCCACGGATATCCACCGTGAAGTTTAGGCTTCCAAATCTGACCTGACGGCCAGGGTGTAGCTTTCGATCTGCTCCAGATGGCCAAGTGAATTGGCCCGCAGTGCGAAGCCGCCGAATATGAAGATCTGTCCGGGGAGAAAAGCCTCACCCTGGATGGCGTTGTCGTTGATTGAAGAAGCCATCAAGCCTATCGGTGACGACACAGAGGAACTCTCAATGAAAGCACCAATGTCGGTGTCAAAACCGGCAGATCTCGGGTAGGGGGTCCCGAACTGTGCGTCTAGGCGGATGGTAACAGGAGACAAGGGACACGATGTTTTTACCCAGGTTCGGGCCCTCTCGATGGAGGTAAAACCCTACTCCTGCTTGATTGATATTGATGATATGGGTAGTACAAGAGTGGATCTACCACGAGATCAAGGAGGCTAAACCCTAGAAGCTAGCCTATGGTATGATTGTTGTAATGGTTGTTCGTCCTACGGACTAAAACCCTCCGGTTTATATAGACACCGGAGAGGGCTAGGGTTACACAGAGTCGGTTACAATGGTAGGAGATCTACATATCCGTATCTCCAAGCTTGCCTTCCACGCCAAGGAAAGTCCCATCCGGACACGGGACAAAGTCTTCAATCTTGTGTCTTCATAGTCTTGGAGTCCGGCTGACGATGATAGTCCGACTGTCCGGACACCCCCTAGTCCAGGACTCCCTCAGAGGGATTTAGAGAGGAGACGGAGGTGCACCTGACCATGCCCATAGAGTAGCTAGGGGTAGTTGGAAGGCGCCGGAATCAACCTCTCAAGCAAAGGCAGAGAGCGGAGGTCACCGGAGATGAAGACAACGGCGAACGGAGGCGCCTCCAGGGGCTCCAACCAGGCGGAACGACACCACCGAAGAGTGGCGGAGGCCCTGGAAGGGTTGGCCAGGCCTGGGAGGGGCTGGAGCTGCGAAGACGACCTGAAGGGATCACCGGCAAGCTTGAGCTCGGGGACGGCGGCCCGCGCCCTGCCCGGCCGGGCGACGGCTGTCTACTTCATCGTGGAGTGTGTGGGAGTGGTGGATGGTGCTCGAGGAGGCTGGGGAGGGCGCTATTTATAGCCGAGCGTCGAGGGGGGATCGGGCTCCGCCGGTGGACACCTGGCCATGGCGCCCGGCGACGAACGTCGTCAGTGAGAGGGGGAGAAGAAGAGGCAGCTCACGTGGGGACTGTTGGCGAACGGGGACGAGCACAGGGGCGAGAGGAAGGCGACGAGCACAGTGCACCGCGCACTGTTGTGTTGGCTGGACCGTGCCCGTGCTCTCTGTGGCGAGCTCCAGCATCGGCGAGTGCTAGGGCGGAGTTAAGGGGGTCGAGACGATGATGGTGGCGCGGTTTGGCATGCTCAGGCAGGCGAGGCAGTGAGCAGGCGCGTAACAGAGCGCTCAGTGGCACTCAGAGCGCGTCGGTTGCATGCCAGCACGCCTTGACGAACGCGGTCACCGCGTGAACTATGACCTCGGGCCGACCTAAGCCCAAACTTCATGTCTGGCGTGTTGTTCGTGGTAGTTTTGAACGTTACCATGCTTGGGTTTGGTTCCAGGTGGAGTAGAAATGATTTTACACTCCTGGTAAGTTTCTGGACAGTAACTTTGAGAGTTTATTGTGGTCAAACCACTAGGAGTTGAGGGCTGGGCTTTGGAGGTTAGCAATCATCTACTAAGGTGATGACGCACAAGAAAAACCAGCTACAATGGAGCAAGCAAAATGGTAGTTGCTGTAGAAACTACCATTTCTGTCCAGAACAGAAAATATTTTCTGTAGCCAAAATATTCCAAAAAGTGATGAAATATTTTTGCTCAGAAAGGTGACCTAGGGTTCAAAGAATAATTGGGATTTTTCTCAGAATTTTATGGGCAAGAAAAATTGGGGTTGCTTTGGAGCACATTGAGCTAGCTAGGGTTTAAGAGGGGAAATGAATATTTTCATTAAAGAAAAATATTCCAAATATTATTTTGAGTTGAACAAGAGAGAGAATGATGGTTAGAGAAGGAATTGAGGCACTTGGGTGAAACCCAAGGGGTACCCAAGTGGTTAAGTCCATAGGAAAAGATTCAAAACTCCAAGTTTCAAATTCAAACCAACTGAGAATCAAACAAGAGAGGGCAAAAACCAGGCTGTCACAATCTACCAGACAATCTGGTACAAATGCTTTGACTCCCACTGCTAAAAAAACTTTCGCTTGTGGTGGTTTATCTGTCGGAGGCCTCACTGCACATCATCATCCACTCCAGTTGCCCTGCCCTAGAGCGCTTGCTGATTGTTTTGGGAATAGAAATCCGTATCATTTGTCTCCAAATAAAGTAGCCTCACCTTGAAAGATTTGGAATTTGTTTTGAAGGACAGTAGCTCATCATCGAAGATTCCCCTTCACTTGAAAGGTTGCTCCTTGATAATTGTTATACACCTTCACAAATAACTGTCGTCTCTGCGCCCAAACTGGAGACCTTGGGTGTAATTCGTGACCCATTTAATAATCACAAGGAGTTGGTGTTTGGCTCCTCACTTTTTCAGGTACCGTATATTATCATCTACACATTTGTTATCATATGCTGCATTTTTCATTTGTGCGCATAAGTTTTATATCATCTTGGAGTACACTTTGGGTACTAATATTGTGTTATATGCTCAATGAAGAGTTCATCCATTGATAGCCTATCAATGCTGCTGGATTCTGTCAAGATCATATATATTAGAATGTATAGTTTTCTTCTGGACATAATTATTGACTTGCTGCGATGCTTTCGATCTCTGGAAAATTTATATATAGAGGTGATGATTTCATGCACATTGAAAGCCCGTATATATTGTACTAGAATTAACTGTTCAGCTGTCATTCTTTCGACATACTCTTTTTCCAGACCTTAACTGTTTTCAGTCTTCATGTCTACTTAGGCAGAACCACATGGAGAAAAACATATATCCAATCGGTGGCGTAATAAGCACCAGATTTTCTTAGTTCTCATGACATTCGTTTGAGTACAATAACGATGGAACAATATGCATCCAACCAGGCAAACAGAAGCATTCTTCCTGTTGAATGCGAGGTTACTATTGTCCATGAGGCTTAATTTTTACCGCAAGAGATTTCTCACGGACGGACATGTTGAACAGCAAAAAAAGAAGTTTTAGGTGGAAAAATGGGCTTCTAAACGTGCTCGGCTTCTATTTACAACAAGTTGTAGTCATCCTGAAATAAAATGCACAGATGTTGAGTTTATGGATCAGACGATCCATTTGTTTGTGACTGCAAAAAAGAGTGGTTCGGTTAGATGTTACTATCATGTTCAATCTGGGTTTTGTCTAAAAATTTGATGAACAATTAATCCTTGGGCATTTTGTACCATTTGTATGCTTGAGTTGCATGTTGTTGCCCTCGTACTGCCCTCCACCTGCCACTACACTGTCACATCTTCCACGGCTGATGTTCGTTCCCGTCCGAGGCCTCACCGTCGTTCTCCGCCTTGGTTCGCTCGCTGTGCCCACTGTCGGTGTCAAAACCGGCGGATCTCAGGTACGGGGTCCCGAACTGTGCGTCTAAGGCTAATGGTAACAGGAGGCAGGGGACACAATGTTTACCCAGGTTCGGGCCCTCTTGATGGAGGTAATACCCTACTTCCTGCTTGATAGATCTTGATGATATGAGTATTACAAGAGTTGATCTACCATGAGATCGTAGAGGCTAAACCCCAGAAGCTAGCCTATGATCATGATTGTTGTTGTCCTACGGACTAAACCCTCCGGTTTATATAGACACCGGAGGGGGCTAGGGTTACACCGATTTGGTTACAGAGAAGGAGGTCTACATATCCGAATTGCCAAGCTTGCCTTCCACGCAAAGGAGAGTCCCACCCGAACATGGGACGCAGTCTTCAATCTTGTATCTTCATAGTCCAACAGTCCGGCCAAAGTATATAGTCCGGCTGTCAGAGGACCCCCTAATCCAGAACTCCCTCAGTAGCCCCTGAACCAGGCTTCAATGACGATGAGTCCGGCGCGCAGATTGTCTTCGGCATTGCAAGGCGGGTTCCATCTACGAATACTCCATAGAAGATCTTGAACTTGAGGATCATGTCCGGCTCTGCAAAACAATTTCCACATACCACCGTAGAGAGCGCAATATTCCACAAATCTAATCTGCTAACAATGTTTCATAGCATGACATCACGCCGCGGCCTGGTCATTATGCGAACCGTTTTTCTCAACCTGCCACTGCACATATCGCGAGGTGGTTTCCTTGGCACGTCTTGTCAAAGCAGAGATCATGTCACCTTATCATGGGATTCTCATCAATACGGGTGTGGGTAACCCAACCGCGCCATCAATGCGGCGCTTGGGGAATAAGCGAGTTTATCGGGCAAGTGGGGAGGCGCAGGATCCCTGCTGCCTTTATAAGGAGATAAGGGCTCCCCTTTTTCACCCACGCCTTCTTCTTCCATTCTATATCGTCCGAGCTCCAGCACCCAAGCATTCGTCTTCTCCGACAAAGGCCCTCCGAAAATGTTTGGATCCGGAGCAGGAGGCAAGTGAATGGCCTCTACCGTCTGGGAGAAGGATATCAAAAAGCTTCAAGAGGCCGGGTATCTGGCTAAGAACATCAGCCATCATCTCCCGACGGCGGGATAGATCGTCCCAACACCGGAACCCCACGAGAGGGTTGTATTCCACCCTCACTTTGTCCGCGGGCTAGGGTTTCCCCTCCACCCATTCGTTCGCAGCATCATGTATTACTACGTGATCGATTTTCATGATCTATCCCCCAATTCCTTCCTCAACATCTCGACATTCATCATCGTGTGCGAGGCCTTTCTCTGCATCTCACCACACTTTAGCTTATGGCTGAAGATTTTTAATGTGAAGCCCAAGGTGGTGAGCGGCGAGCACACCAAGTGCGGAGGTGCCATGGTGAGCAAGATGCCCAACGTCACATGGCCGTCAGGTACTTTCAATGATTCCATCAAAGAGTGGCAGCAACAGTGGTTCTACGTCACCGAGCCACGCGACCCAAAATGGGTGTAGCTCCCGAATTCCGATCCGGAGCTCCCCCGCGGCTTACGTCCTGGCCCAAGAAAGGCCTGAACTAGTCTTCGTCCGATGAACTGTCGGCGCTCCAAACACGTGTCAAGGATATGGAAGACAAGAATATCAAACTTGTTAATGTAGTCCAGGTGATGTTAGTTCACCGGATTGTTCCTTGTCAACACATGGCTTGCAATTTATGGGAATTCGACCTGGCCAAGCACCAGACCCTGCTGGAGCTCTTCGGCTCCTCGCACAAGGACATCTGGAAGGTGCTTTTTAACTCCGGCAAATCGTGGGCGGACTCCGCTGAGGACCGCGGGTAAGGTACCAATTGTCCCGCCCCGCAAGTTCGGTAAGTCATTGTATGTTGGCAATTTATTTGTTTTATTTGCATAACCCGAGGGAAATTCTTAATGTGTTTTCAACAACTCTCCTAGGGCTGGGTGAAGAAGGCGGGGCAGATCTACTGTCCGGCCCCTCTATCGGAAGAACCAGTCAGCCCACTTCTGACGAAGATGCTAGTCCCGGCGCCTTACAAGGCGCCGAAGAAGAAGGCCAAGAAGGAGGCCAAAAAGACCAGGGGCGGCCTTCATCGCCGTGGTACTTCGGACACAATATCCAAAGACTCCGATGCCTGATCTTCTTCTGGAGAGGACGAGGAAGAGGAGGAACACCAATCCCCAGCGAGGGGAGGAAAGAAAAGGATGGCCTCCACATCTTTGGGGGCCGAGTCTCCTAAGAAGGGAAAAACTCCCCTTCTAGAGGAGTCCACCGCCGCTGCCGACAGCAGCCCGGAGTGGGATCCCAGGGCCCAACCCCTAGTGAACTCGTGAGTATATAAAATCCGAACACATTTGCGCATCCAGACCCACTATGGTATGATGTTTTAATCACTGATCCATGCTTTTTGGCAGTCCGGCGAGGTCCCGCACCAAACAATCCTCATCGGAGGATTCACTAGGCTCGGATGCTGTGGACAGCGGGACACCCCCGAAGGCCCCTTCCCCACGGCACGTGAACAATAGGTATCATCCCAGAAGGACCCAGGCCAGGGGGAGATCGTAAAGGCGGCGCCAGGAGGTCAAACTTCAGGGGCCAAACACATGGGAGAGAAGGCTCCCATGGACGTCGACGGCGGGGGCTATCTTGAATTCGCCCCCTAGCCGGACACAATTCCGGATACCAATACAGCTCCAGAATCAGGTAGGCAGCCTCCCTCAGCTGGAGGGGGTGTGCCTGTTCCACCGGCAACCTCTGTCCAACCAGAGGTGTTGGGTACTTTATCAGCGGCGCTGAAAAGTGCCTCCATCCTTGCTGAACACCATGCCCTTATGGGTGCGGTGATTGAGAAGATTCAGTCTGCTGAGAGTTGACTGACTGAAGCCTGTATCAGCCTTATAACGGGCTTTGAGGTATGTTTTGTGAGGCTTCAAAGAGTGTCATAGTATACGTAGTAGCCCCTGATACACTGTTCGGTGAAAGAAAGAACCGAACAGAGGATCAAATATATGTTCGCAGGAGACTCATTTTATGGAATCTCTCTTTTGTTCAAAACCAGGCGTCTGTAGCAACTGCCGCCTCTCAAACTGCGGAAGTCTCCGAACTGAGGCAGAGTCTAGAGTGGGCTGAAGGAGAACTCGCCTGAGCGAAGAAGCAGTTGGAGGATAACCAAGGGATGCAGAAACCTTGTTCGCATTCAGCGCGAATGAATGAGTTAGTATGATGAAAATATTTTTATGATGGGCTAGGGGCGACGGCCAAAATTGAGGCTCTTAAGAAGGTTGTGGCCGAAGCCGAGAAGAAGACAGCCGCAAAGCAGGCTCTTCGCGAAAAGCACGAGGCCAGGGTTATTGAAGCTGAGCAAGAGCTTCAAGAGGCCGTGAAGAAATGAGAGACCTTGGAGCAGAGTTTATCAGGGAAAGAATTCGAACTCTCCCAAGCTCGCGAAGCCGCAAGTGATGCCTGGGGGGAAGCCCAAGGCGCCTTGAAGGAAATCCAGGAGGCGAGGAAGATCGCGGCTGGTAAGGCTTTTTCTATGCAAAGCGGGTATTTGAAAGGAGAAAATCACGTTTACTAATTTGAATTTGGATTTCTCCAGGGGTATTTTCGGAGCTGCCACGCAGCATATCTGATGCCGCCTAGTTCTACCGAGCCGAAGAAAGGAGCACTATGGAGAAGCTCTTCAGGTCGCAGTATCTGGCGCCCAATTATCCAGTGCCATTTGCCGATCAGCTAAAACAACTGATCGAACTGCATAAGGCGGCCGAACTAGCCATGGAGGATTTAATTATCCGGCTATGGCCCGCCAAGCCAATTCCAAGCAGCTACTTCAGGATCGTGAAGCGGCTTGTGAGTGCCTGCCCTCGACTCGAAGTCATCAAGCGGTCGGTCTGTATGGAGGGTGCGTGAATGGCCTTTGCCCACGCAAAGGTGCATTGGGGGAAGATGGATGCTGAAAAGCTGATGACCGAGGGACCACCGGAGGGGAAGGAGCACCGCAAGCCTGAGTTATATTATGATAGTGTCCTGAAGGGATCCCGCCTTGCGGCGGAGCAATGCACCAAGGACATTATATTTCCATGAATACATTCATGTTGTCCTTTGTAATGCTAAACAAGGTCATTTTATGGCTTCTGCACCCATGTAGGAAGTACGGGGGTGTTCGTTATAAACCTGAGCACTCTTTTATCCCAGTTTTGGGTCCTTGAAGGAGGTGTTCAGTGCAACGAATCAGGCAATCGGACTATAAGGCTTTATCACTCTCAGTTAGCCATAGGAGTTTGACAAAAGGAAGGTAGGTGCAGCCCCTGGTGTTCGGAAGACCGCACGAGGGGCTCTATAAGCACCTGATTGGGAGAAGAGCCGATCCATCGCACGCTGCATTAGTTATCGCATAATGCGGAAGAAATCCTTAAAGATTTTATAACCTCTCGAATAGCTGACCAGCTCTCGCCGTATCATGACAGTCAGTTTTCGGCTTTCTCTACTGAGGCACTCGTTCAGAAGAACTGGGACACAATCACAATAGTTCTCCCTGTGCCGCCCTAGCCGATATAGCGAAACGTAAGGCAGCAAAACATAGGAGCCGGTCAAACCCAACTATTGACCCAAGACATGATTCAGAGCTGATGCATATAATGCTATAAGTTCAGGGTGCCGAACGACTGTGAAGGTGGTCGGACTTTATTGCCGTATTATGGGTACAATGAAGCCCCTAGCATATTGAGGCATATCGTGATGTACGGATGTCATTTGACAAAGAGTGTCAACAAGAAACAACAGCAGATAAGTGTCATATAAAGCCACATGTTGTAAGTGAATAACACGTCGATGCGTATAAGTAAAGGTAATGTGATAAAAATAAATATGACTTCGGAACCTGCTGAGACCACGCGGGAGGAGGCTGTGTGTGGATCCTGAGTGTAATCGGATGGTCATCAAGGGGAATATCTAAGGATTCCCTTACGCATTCGAGTTGCTTCCATGTCGCCACTCCTGGCCTACGCAAAAGTGGACCTGCAAAGAAAGTGCAAAAAGATAATTTGTGTGCCATGGAGCGGTTAAGCCGCATTGCATGGCCTATCCTAGCTGTGCCTCCATTTACTACTGGAGTGTTTTAATTGTGCTCCGGATGAGCCGGGCTATCCTGCCGCGAAGTAGTTCGGACTCCCTCGATGGTGTCCGAGAGCTTGGCCGTCGACTCGAGGTTCGATTGAAAGATGTCACTCGTTGCTTCTGCTGTTAAGGCGGTGGTGTATTCTTCGGCACAGACGGGGGGTTCGGCCATGCCATTAACTATTATGATGCCGCACGGACCGGGCATCTTGAGCTTTCGGTAGGCATAATGTGGCACCACGTTGAATTGAGCAGCGTTTCATCCGAGCATTGCATGATAATTACTACGAAAAGGGACGATGTCGAAGATTAACTCTTCGTTGCGGTAGTTGTCCGGTGATCCGAAGACTACCTCCAGAGTGATGGAGCCTGTACAACGGGCCTCCACACCTGGTATAACACCTTTATAGGTGGTTTTAGTGGGCTTGATCATTGAAAGATCAATGCCCATCTTGCGCACTGTGTCCTGATACAGCAAATTTAGACTGCTGCCTCCGTCCATAAGGACTCGTGTGAGGTGGGATCTGTCAATTATTGGGCCAAGGACTAGTGCAGCTGAATTGCCCTGATTGGTATTGACCGGACGATCCGTACGGTCAAAAGTGATCGGCCATAGTGTATATTGTGGGGCGACTGGCTTCATTAAGTTGACATCCCTAAGAGTGCACCTCCGTTCCAGCTTGGGAATGTGGGTGGTGTTTATCATATTCACCGTTTTGATTTGCGGGGGAAATTTCTTTTGCCCTCCTGCATTTGGTGATCGGGGCTCCTCGTCGTCGTCATCGCTTTGAGACTCCTTCACCTTATTTTCGGCACCTGACCTGCCGGCTTGTTTGAAGACCCAACATTCTCTGTTAGTATGATTGGCTGGTGTTCCTGGGGTTCCGTGAATTTGGCATGGACGGTCGAGTATGCGGTCTAGACTGGATGGGCCTGAATTGTTCTTTTGGAATGCCTTTTTCTACTGACCGGACTTAGAGCCACTGAATCTGGCATTGACTGCCGTGTCTCCGGTGTTATCACCATTTTTGCGACGCTTGTGTTTGTTGCGTCGGGGCTTGCCGTTGCTATCTCTGGCCTCTGACGTGCCATGATTGCTTGCTATGTTGTTGCTACGAGCCAACCAGCTATCCTCACCCGCACAAAAGCGGGTCATGAGTGTCGTGAGGGCTGCCATGGACTTCGGCTTTTCCTGGCCGAGATGTCGAGCAAGCCACTCGTCACGGATGTTATGCTTAAAGGCCGCTAGGTCTTCGGCATCCGGAGAGTCAACAATTTGGTTCTTTTTAGTTAGGAACCGAGTCTAGAATTTCCTGGCTGACTCTCCGGGCTGTTGGGTTATGTGACTTAAATCGTCAGCATCCGGTGGTCGCTAATAAGTGCCCTGGAAGTTATCCAGGAATGCATCTGCCAGGTTCTCCCAACTTCCAATGGAGCAGCCAATGCTGAGCCGGTCCCTTGAGTTTTAGTGGGAGGTACTTGATGGCATGTATATCATCCCCGCGGGCCATGTGAATGTGGAGAAAGAAATCTTCTATCCATACTGCGGGGTCTATGGTCCCATTGTAGGGCTCGATATTTACGGGCTTAAACCCTTCTGGGAATTCATGATCCATTACTTTGTCAGTGAAGCATAGGGGGTGTGCGGCGCCTCTATGCCGGGCTACATCCCGACGCAATTCAAATGAGTCTGGTCTATTGTATCCGGCCCGACCGGATTTGTATTTAGTATATCCGGCGTGACGATCATCGTCACGCATTGGGGCGCGCCCTCGTGATCCGTAGATTGATCTTGACTGTCCTGCTTTGTTTTCCAATTTGTCTTGCAGGTCATACGTGTAGCCCTGGGCCTCCGTGTTTTTGCTTGTTTGGCGACGGGGTGCGGGCTGGACTTCGGGCTGATTTGCCGCTTTGTCTCGGCAACGAGGTGGCCGGTCAGCCGCATCCTGTGCTGGTAGTGTAGGCTTTAATGCCTCCTCCTCGAGTTGAGGTGGCGACCTATGCTTTGGGTAACTTTTGGTTGGGCATCTGAGTCCGTATTCCTTGGCCGCCAGGACCTCATTCCATATATTAGTTAGCAGATCTTGATCAGCTTGAACTTGTTGCTGCTTTTTCTTCAGGCTTTTTGCAATGGCTATAAGCCAGCGCTTGAAGCGCTCCTGCTCGACGGGGTCCTCAGGCATGATGAATTCTTCGTCGCCGAGGCTCACCTCGTCTTTGGAGAGGGGCATGTAATTATCATCCTCCGAGTCTCCATCCATTGCCTGTTTATCAGGGCTAACGTGCCATCCTCCTGTCCGGCTTGCTCGAAGCTTGGCTGGGCGGGATTGTTTTCGTCTTCGGCACCATCCGGAGTGCTATTGTCTCCTGTGCCGGTATCGCTATTTTTGCTATGACGAGGCTTAGAGCGGTGCCGATGACGCTGGTGCTTAGATTGCTTCTCAAGGGGATTATCCTCTGTTGCCTCATTGCCATCGCTTTCTTTGGGGGTGTCCACCATATATATATCATACGATGAGGTGGTTGTCCAGCGCCCTATGTGCAGTGATTCTTGTTCTTCTCCTGCATCGTCGTCCATACCGTCGATGTCTTTGGAGTCAAAATCAAGCATGTCGGTTAAGTCGTTGACAGTGGCTATTAAGTGGGTGGTGGGTGGGGAACGAATTTCTTCGTCGCCCGCCTCCCACTCAAGCCGGATATAGTTCGGCCAAGAGTCTCCTGACAGGGAGAGAGACTTTAATGAATTTAGCACGTCACCCAAGTGCGAGTGCGGAAAGATATCCGCGGAGGTAAACTCCATGATCGGTGCCCAATCAGTTTTTGATAGGCATGGATGCACGCGGTTCGGAGCCTATGCCGAAGATGAGTCTGAGGGTCCGATGACACAGACCTCATTGGAGGCGAAGTCTGTGTTCAGCTCTAACGTCGCTGAGTGTGCGGTCTCCGTGGTGGGGTCCATCCACCCATCCTTGGATGGCACGATCTACTCCGGATTAAGAGCCGGGGCAGCCGCAGGTGTGATCTTCCGAACACCGTCCGATGGCAGATCTAGGTCATGCTCCTCGTGACTGTTCGGCACACCTATCATGGGCTCGAATCCGTCGAAGATCAAGTCTCCGTGGATGTCGGCGGTGTAGTTCAGGCTTCCAAACCTGACCTGATGGCCAGGGGCGTAGCTATCGATCTGCTCCAGATGGCCAAGCGAGTTGGCCCGCAGTGCAAAGCCGCCGAATACGAAGATATGTCCGGGGAGGAAAACCTCACCCTGGATCGCATCATTGCAAATGATTGAAGGAGGCATCAAGCCTTATCGTGACGACACAGTGGAAGTCTCAATTAAAGCACCAATGTCGGTGTCAAAACCGGCGGATCTCGGGTAGGGGGTCCCAAACTGTGCGTCTAAGGCTAATGGTAACAGGAGGTGGGGGACACAATGTTTACCCAGGTTCGGGCCCTCTTGATGGAGGTAATACCCTACATCCTGCTTGATTGATCTTGATGATATGAGTATTACAAAAGTTGATCTACCATGAGATCGTAGAGGCTAAACCCTAGAAGCTAGCCTATGATTATGATTGTTGTTGTCCTATGGACTAAACCCTCCGGTTTATATAGACATCGGAGGGGGCTAGGGTTACACAGAGTCGGTTACAGAGAAGGAGATCTACATATCCGAATTGCCAAGCTTGCCTTCCACGCAAAGGAGAGTCCCACCCGGACACGGGACGAAGTCTTCAATCTTGTATCTTCATAGTACAACAGTCCGTCCAAAGTATATAGCCTGGCTGTCCGAGGACCCCCTAATCCAAGACTCCCTCACCCACCGCTGTCTGGCGTTGTCAACATGGTCAACAACCAAGAGGAATCAGGAGATGACTGTATGTGGAGAGGCTGACAGTGATGAAGTCATGTACCTAGGGTAGGGTCATGGACCTGTCCAAAGTACCCTCCCCAAGGACATCTTTAGAAGAAGCTGCCTTCCAATCGACCAAGAGGAATTCCACTCGACGGACTTGAAGACAGTCGACCATGAAGACTCACTCGACCACCAGGAGATCAAGAGCCACTCTGTATCTAAACGGTCTGTAAGTAAGTAGTCTTTATGGCCATGATGACACTTTATGTAAGGCGTTAGAGGTAACGCCTGGCCTTAATGTACTTTAAACCCTCTGCTGCGTGGGCTGGCTGGGGTCCTGGCAGACACTATATAAGCCACCCCCCTTCACTGGCAGAAGGGTTCGACCCCTGTAACTCATACAGGTATAATCCAGTCGATCGCCTCCGGGCTCCGAGACGTAGGGCTGTTACTTCCTCCGAGAAGGGCCTGAACTCGTAAATCCCTTGTGTTTACAACTACTCCATAGCTAGGACCTTGCCTCTCCATACCTACCCTCATTCTACTGTCAGTCTTAGTACCACGACAGTTGGCGCCCACCGTGGGGTAGGTGTCTTCGCGACTTATTGGAGAAGTTGCATTTGTTCCGATCGCCTTCATCATGGTTTCTGGCGGAATTCTGGTTGAGGGCTGCGAGATCCGTCTCGGCGCGCTCACATTCATCGCCGATGACTCCGCTTGGCTCCAGGAGGCTCCGCTCGACATCGACGCACTTCCCATCCGCGGGGTGACACACTTTCGTGCATGTGTCCGCGGCGTCCTGGTGCGGCAACTGTCGACTCCGTATCGGTCGACTCCTGTGTCGTCTTCCCTCCCGGTCTCCCGCCAGCGCAAGCACTCTGGTCGGTCCAGGCTCCAGCGGTGGGTGAGACACGCAGTGGCTCGCCAATCGGCCACCACCCAAGTCGCGGCAATCGAGCCCGACGAATCTCTCTACGGCCTGTTCGATCTGTCGACTGGCTCCGTAGAGACTGCATCCGAGTGCAACAGCAGTGATCCAGCGGCGGAGGCTCTGATGGTCAATGGGCCTTGTAGTCCTCCCGGCTTCCCCCGCACCGACGGGATGGACGGCGGAGGCGACCCCGCTCAGGTCCACGAGGAATATCAGCCCGAGCCACTCACTTCTCTGCAAAGGGAAGATCTTCGCCGCCGGAACATGGATGCCCTGCGTACACCCATCGCAGGAGAAACTCCCGAGGCTCGTGCCTTGGAAGAGGCGCGTTTGGCCAACTTGGCTGAGCGCACTCGACTGGAGAACCTCCAGCGAGCACTCGACGAACATGCACGGAAATGAGTACCCGACTCCATTCGACGTCAACTCTTTCCGCAACCAACTCAGGTATATCGAACCCCGATTCAGAATTTAGCAGCTGCAGCCCGTATAGCAGAGTCAATTTAGCCCTCTCAGTCGGAGGCTGGTAGAGGCTTGATGTAGATCCGGGATTTGCTCCGGGCAGCAGGCGATCAGAATTCAGCTGTCACAGTCATGCAATAGAATTCATAGTCGATCCGTCGCTGCGAATACAGTCCAGTCGGCTCATAGCCCAAGAACACCTCTGCAGCGCGAGGGACGTGGAGGTCAACGTGACCAGTATGATGACCGATTGGATCATGATGATCGGCGTCGAGTGCCCACTCCTCCTCCAAGGGGTGGGTCTTACGCCCATCGGCAGCAAGATGACAGGCGCCAGCTTAGTGTTGGGCGTAGAGCTCTGATCGACCCCAGGGAACCAGGCTTTGACGCGAGATCCATCATCGTGCAAGGTTTGGTCGATCGGAACAGAGCTCATCGAGGTGGCCACGAGAGAGATGCGCCCACTAGCAGCCGAGTCCATGTTTCAGGTCCAGAATGTTTCAGCAGAGCCATCAGAACCGCAGTGATACCTCCCAACTTCAGGTTGGCGACTGGAGTAAGTAAGTTCACTTGTGAGTCCAAGCCCGAAACCTGGCTCAAAGATGACCAAGTGGCTGTACAGATTGGAGGTGGCAATGATGAGGTGGACATGAACCACTTACCACTCATGTTGGAGGGTTCGGCCAGGGCCTGGTTGAATCAGTTAGCTCCTAGCAGCATTTACACTTGGGAAGATCTTTCCCGAGTGTTTGTCAGGACATTCGAGGGAACTTGCAAGTGACCAGCAGGACTGACAGAGCTACAAGTCTGCGTGAAAAAGTCGAATGAGACCCTGAGAGATTACATCCAGAGATGGATCACCTTGCATCATACCGTGGAGAATGTATCTGATCATCAAGCGGTCTATGCCTTCAAGGATGGTGTGAAGAACAGAGAGTTAAGTTTGAAGTTTGGTCGGACTGGAGATATGACCCTGAGTCGAATGATGGAGATTGCCACCAAATACGCCAATGGTGAAGAAGAGGATCGACTCCGGAGTGGCAAGTACAAGCCAAGTCAGTCGAAAAAGGGAAACTCCAGTCGGAAGCAGAAGCGGAAGGCCGATCCAGCTGCTCCTGGAGAGGCTCTGGCCATGACTCAGGGAAAATTCAAAGGGAAGCCCAAAGGATCATGGAATCCCAAGAAAGTAAAAGATAAGGAAGGAAACGACGTGATGGATCTGCCGTGTCACATCCACACAAAGAAAGACGAGGAGGGTAACTTCATCTACCCGAAACATACCACTCACCAGTGTCGACTCTTAATCCAGCAATTTCAAGGAAAACATCCCAAGGACAAGGAAAAGGAGTCGGACAAGGCTGAGGACAAAAAGGACAGTGATGAAGGATACCCCCATGTCAATTCCACCCTAATGATTTTTGCTGATGTGGAGAGCAAAAGTCGATTGAAAGTTATCAACCGTGAGGTAAATATGGTCGCTCCGGCGACACCAAGTTATCTAAGATGGTCTCAAACTGCCATTACGTTCGACCAGTCTGATCATCCGACTCACATAGCCACCCCTGGGAGGCAAGCTTTGGTGGTCGACCCAGTCGTCGAAGGCACTCGACTGACTAAGGTGCTGATGGATTGTGGTAGTGGACTGAATATATTGTATGCGGAGACACTAAAGGGAATGGGCATTCCGATGTCCAGACTCAGCTCCAGCAACATGAGTTTTCATGGAGTCATTCCTGGAAAGAAGGCTGAGTCACTCGGCCAAATAGCTCTAGATGTGGTGTTCGGCGACTCGAAGCATTTCCGCAAAGAGAAGCTGACATTTGAAGTTGTGGATTTCCAGAGCGCTTACCACGCTATTTTGGGGAGACCAGCTTATGCACGGTTCATGGCTCGACCATGTTACATGTACCTCAAATTGAAGATGCCTGGCCCCAAAGGCGTGATCACCATCACTGGCAATTGGAAAAAGGCAGAAGAGTGTTTTCAAAAAGGCTCAAAGATTGCCGACTCCCAGATAACAGTGGTAGAGCTAGAGGAATATAAGAAAAATGCAGATCTGAGTGATTTATTGCGGGCCAAGAAGCCCGCCACAGAGTCAGCGTTCCACTCGTCTGGTGAGACGAAGCCCGTTCACATTCACCCGACCGACCCCAGCGCAGCTCCGACCCATATTTCCACAACACTCGACTCTAAATAGGAAGAAGCGCTCATCCAGTTCCTCCATGAGAACTGGGACATCTTTGCATGGAAGCCTGTTGACATGCCGGGTGTTCCCAGGGGCTGGCTGAGTATCGTTTAAGAGTCGACTCAAAAGCAAAACCTGTCAAAGAACATCTTTGACGGTCCGCCGTCCAGAAGAGAAAGGCCATTGGCAAGGAGGTGGCTCGACTCCTGGCAGCAGAGTTTATCCGAGAGATATACCACTCCGAGTGGCTCGCCAATGTTGTCATGGTCCCCAAGAAGGACAAGTCACTTCACATGTGCATCGATTTCAAACATATCAATCGGGCCTGCCCGATCATTTTCCTCTCCCTCGCATCGACCAAATTGTGGACTCAACTGCGGGATGCGAGAGATTGTCTTTTTTAGACGCCTATTCTGGGTACCATCAGATCCGTTTGTATGGACCAAACGAGATCAAAACAGCTTTTATCACTCCATTTGGGTGCTTCTGCTATGTCACCATGCCATTCGGTCTCAAGAATGCCGGAGCCATGTTCATGAGGATGATTCAAAAGTGTTTACTCACTCAAATCAGGCGGAATGTGGAAGCGTATATGGATGATATTGTGGTCAAGTCGCGAAAGGGTTCCGACCTATTGACTGACCTCGCTGAAACATTTGCCAATCTTAGGAGCTATGATATCAAGCTTAATCCATCAAAGTGCACATTCGGAGTTCCTGGTGGAAAGTTACTCGGTTTTCTCGTTTCGGAACAAGGAATCGACGCTAACCCAGAAAAAGTTGGCACCATACTCCGAATGAAACACCCTGTGCGTGTGCATGATGTCCAGTGCTTTGGGGGTTAAGGACCACACCTAATCGGTCGACTGGGAGAACTCCGTTCTTTTTGGTCTACGGAGCTGAAGCGGTCTTGCCGAGTGACCTGCTTCACAACGCTCCCCGAGTCGAGCTCTACACCGAAGCTGAAGTAGAACAAGCATGGAAGGACACAGTCGACCTTCTAGAAGAAGAAAGGGAGATGGCTTTGATCCGATCAACCATTTACCAGCAGGACCTGCATCGTTTCCACGCCAAAAATGTGAAGAGTCGAGCCTTCCAGGAAGGAGATTTGGTTCTCTGAGTGGATCAGCAGAAACCACACAAGCTCGCTCCTTCTTGGGAAGGCCCCTTCATCGTCAGCAAGGTTCTCCACAACGGAGCATACCGTCTTTACAATGTAGAGCACCAGATCGACGAGCCCCGAGCTTGGAACGCGGAGCTGCTCCGCCCCTTTTACACTTAAATATGCACTCGAAAATGTAACAAAAGTACTTCTGTAGTTCATTTTTCAAAGACAAAAGTGTTATAATTTTCCCAGTGATTGTTGTTACTTTTGTTTGTTCAATAAAATCCCCCCAGTAGGTGGCTTAGCTACGAATCCGTTTCGCCTAAGTTTGTAAAAATCCTACCGAGTGGTGTGCCAGCCTCTCACTCGGAGGCTTAGCCGCGAATCCGTTTCGCCTAAGTTCAATAAAATCCTACCAAGTGGCGAGCCAGCCTCCCACTTGGAGCCTTAGCTGCATTCCAAGTACTCGCCTAAGTTTCAATAAAATCCTACCGAGTGGTGAGCCAGCCTCCCACTCGGAGGCTTAGCTGCAGTCCAAGTACTCGCCTAAGTTTCAATAAAATCCTACCGAGTGGTGAGCCAGCCTCCCACTCAGAGGCGTAGCTGCAGTCCAAGTACTCGCCTAAGTTTCGATAAAATCCTACGGAGTGGTGAGCCAGCCTCCCACTCGAGGGCTTAGCTGCAGCATAGCACTCGCCTAAGTACAAGTATAACATGCGCTCTGCAAGGAAGACGGGGTGCAGGTCGACTGCTACCCTCCTCTTCCGAGCTATGCCACAAGTATAATGTGCTCTCCGCAAGGAGGACGAGGTGCAGGTCGATTGATGCCTACTTCCTCGGAGGAACGCAGTAAAAATCCTACCGAGTGGAGAGCAGACCTCCCACTCGTGGGCTTAGCTGCAGCCCAGTGCTCGCCTAAGTTTTTGAAAATCCTACCGAGTAGAGAGCAAACCCCCCACTAGGGGGCTTAGCTGCAGCCCAGTGCTCGCCTAAGTTTTTGAAAATCCTACCGAGTGGAGAGCAGACCTCCCACTCGGGGGCTTAGCTGCAGCCTAGTGCTCGCCTAAGTTTTTGAAAATCCTACCGAGTGGAGAGCAGACCTCCCAC
>NC_057798.1:143898033-143898490 GCF_018294505.1 Triticum aestivum | reverse complement strand
TGCGCTCCGCAAGGAAGATGAGGTGCAGGTCAATTGATACCTTCTTCTTCAGTGGTACACCACAGAAATCCTACCGAGTGGAGAGAAGACCTCCCACTTGGGGGCTTAGCTGCAACCCAGTGCTCGCCTAAGTTTTTGAAAATCCTACCGAGTGGAGAGCAGACCTCCCACTCGGGGGCTTAGCTGCAGCCTAGTGCTCGCCTAAGTTTTTGAAAATCCTACCGAGTGGAGAGCAGACCTCCCACTCGGGGGCTTAGCTGCAGCCCAGTGCTCGCCTAAGTTTTTGAAAATCCTACCGAGTGGAGAGCAGACCTCCCACTCGGGGGCTTAGCTGCAGCCCAGTGCTCGCCTAAGTTTTTGAAAATCCTACCGAGTGGAGAGCAAACCTCCCACTCGGGGGCTTAGCTGCAGCCCAGTGCTCGCCAAAGAATGATGAGGTACAAGTCGATTGCAAAGT
>NC_057798.1:143871420-143898023 GCF_018294505.1 Triticum aestivum | reverse complement strand
CTCCCACTCGGGGGCTTAGCTGCAGCCCAGTGCTCGCCTAAGTTTTTGAAAATCCTACCGAGTGGAGAGCAGACCTCCCACTCGAGGGCTTAGCTGCAGCCCATTGCTCACCTAAGTTTTTGAAAATCCTACCGAGTGAGAGCTAACCTCCCACTCGAGGGCTTAGCTGCAGCCCAGTGCTCGCCTAAGTTTTTGAAATCCCTACCGAGTGTAGAGCAAACCTCCCACTCGAAAGCTTAGCTACAACTCAGTGCTCGTCTAAGAATGTTGAGGAACAAGTCAATTGCAATAAGTGCTTCATCCTAGCCTGCAAAAGACACCTCAAACCAGATACCGACATATTCAACGTCGAATTCAAGTTCAGATAACATCGTACGGAACCATAAGTGCTCAGGCGCTAAGCCCGTTAAGGTTTATCGGTTACAAAAACCACTCGGCATACCGAGGCAAATTTAAAGTATCAAGCACAGAAGTTTTTTACCCCTCCTGTGGAGGGCTGGAAGGTGCAACGAACTCGTCCAGGTCGATTCCATCTGCGATCCGAGTGGCAGCAGCGATGAAGGTCTCCATGAAGGATCGGAAATCATGCTTCTTGGTATTGGCCACCTTGAGGGCTGCCAGCTTGTCCTCTCGCGCTTCCTTGCAGTGAACACTGGCCAGAGACAGAGCGACATCCGCACCGCACCTGGCAGAAGACTTCTTCCATTCTTGCACTCGACTTGGAACATCGTTCAGTTGAGTCATCAGAGACTCGAGGTCGTTCTGAAGCGTTTCTCATGGCCAGAGTGTTGTGTCTATACGAGAAGTTGCAACCTTCAGCCTTGCAAGATAGTCGACGACGGCAGCAACACGAGACTCGAGTCAGAGCACATTCATGGCGGCTTCGTCCTTCACATGAGAGTTGATGGGATCTAGGTTCGTCTCCAGTCGACCAGCCTCCTCTTCAAAATTCTGGCAGAACTCTGCAAGCACAACCCCAAAGTCAAGACAGCAGTCTGATGGCGAGATCATAGTTAAAATGTCTGTTTGGTACAAAAGATTACCTTCAATCATGAGGAATAGCTTCTTGGCGAGTCCTCCCAGATAAGCCTCCAGATCATTCTTCTTTCCCACCAACTCGCTGGCCTTGTCATTCAAGGCAATCTTGTCATTCTTCAGTCGACTGACCTCCTTGTTGGCCGCATCAAGAGCAGCTTTCAGATTGGTATTTTCCTCTTCAAGATTGGTGATTGAAGCCAGCTTCTCATCTGCGAGCTTGGTCTTCTCTAAAGCCTCTTTCTGCGCCTCAGCCAAGTCGAGGTCTTTCTTTCTCATAGCATCCCTCAGTTTGTCTGCAAAGTCACAGTGAGATCAGACTCAGAAATAGACAAGAGGCAAAAGCAGTCGTCGAGGTTCTCACCAAACATACCTTTTGCCTCCTCCTTTGCCTTCGTGAAGTTCTCCTGGACAAGTTTCAGATCCAGTTCGAGATGGATATGCTTGTTCTCTAACTCAATATAATGAGCTGAAAGCTCGCAAGATTTCTGCGAAGAATCAATCGACATATGTCAAAGACAGATCACTTCCGAGTGACTAAGGAAAAAGCGTAACATTTCTAAGACTACAACCGAATATAAACATTCGACCGTAGTCTCGGGGACTACACCCAGTGGGTGCACTCAGCGTGCCCCCACTAGTTCTATCAGTTAGAGTTGATCAGTCGACCAACAAAGACAGAAAGGCTAACCGCCAGCAGATAGCCACAAAAAGAAAGAAAGAAAGAGAGAGGTGTTCTTCAGACTGTAGTCGACTACCAGCAGTCGACCACAGTCTCGGGGACTACACCCAGTGGGTGCACTCAGCGTGCCCCCACCGGTCTATGATTCCATTCGACCTGATCGAGTAAAGAAAAAGCTTAAGGCATAAAGACTATGGTCGACTGCTAGCAGTCCACCATAGCCTTGGGGACTACACCTAGTGGGTGCACTCAGCGTGCCCCCACTAATCCAGAATTTCAATCGACGCACCCAGTGGGTGTACGACAGATGCTAAGATTTTCAGAAAGAAGGATTTTCAGATATCATATCCTAACAAAACAAGCGGTGACCGACTAACCTGAACATTGCTCTGAAGAGCTGAGCTGGCGTCATAAGCCGTCTGACTGGCGTCTCGGATCGCCTTCACTTGCTCCATCATGACCCCGCCTGGCGTATTGCTTCTTTAGCAGCGCTTGCTTGGTCTTCTAGGACGTGGTGGGTCGAGAAAAGTGAAGGCTGAGCAGCACTCGATGACGAAGGGCGAGCACTCGTCAATGGCACCGCAAAGGATACGGTAGGCCGAGTGATGCTATACCCCTCCGCAACCAATGTCTCGGGTGCTGACACGTCCTGAGTCGCCTTGCCAGCAGACGCTTTCCTATTCCTCCTCTGCCTTAGTGGTTCCTCGTCATCGTCGTCAGGAAGGTCAATAACGATGTTAGGTGGAGCTGCAGAAAAGAGTCAAAGTTAAAGACAAAGGTCCAACCGACTGAAGACGGAACTACAAAAGTCATACCAGGTTTTGAAGTAACAGCATCTTCCATTTCGTGATCTTCGGGTCTGGTCGAGGTATCAGAAGTAGCAGCACTGCAATTCCAGAAGTCAGTTGGTCAGTTCACAAATCGACCAAGAATAAATTTGTGTGATACAAGAAAACTCAAGTTACACCATTACCCTGAGATAGTGGGGATCACCATCTTCATCTTCGGAAAGACCTTCGTCGGCTTCGACGGCGCCACTCGAGATTGCTTCGAAGCTTTCTCAGTCGGCGCCGGAGAAGTCGTCCGAGGACGCTTGGTCGACTGCGCGACGGGCACAACCCCCTTACCACGCTCAGCTGCAGGGTCATGGACAAGCTTCGAGCGTCTTTCAGAACGGGGAGGTGCAACTTCCTCCTCCTCCTCCTCCGCTTTGTCCTCTTCAGAGTCATCAGCTTCATCATCGTCATCTCCATCCGAATCCCACTCCTCCGGGCTTTCGCCCCCACTTCCTTCCTCCTCCTCAGTCGGTGCCTGCGCCCCATTGGGCATCGAGTACAACTCAGTGGTGGCCTGACAGACAACAAAACACGACAAAAATCAATTGACCAACTTGCAGTGAAACAGAGTGAATAAAATAGAACCACAACCGGGGATAAGTGGTCATACCATGTCCGGTTGGTAGGTATGGTCGAGTGGTGGGATCCTCCTAGCCCCACGAGGGTTATCCTTATTCCCTGTGATGGCAGCCATCCACCTCTCTCGTGTGGCATCGCTGACCGCCTCTGGATGGACCCGAGTGGTGTCTTTAGTACCACAGTACAGCCACATCGGGTGTCCTCGGTATTGGAGTGGTTGAATACGCCGTCGAAGGAAAACCTCCAGAAGGTCCATGCCGGTCACTCCGTCCCGAATAAGCTGGACTACGCGCTCCATCAACATTTTAACCTGAGCCTTCTCCTCCGGAAGCACCTTCAGAGAAGGCGGCTTGTTCACTCGGTCCATGGAGAACGGAGGGAGACCAGTCGACTGCCCCGGCGTCGACTCGTCTTGGCAGTAGAACCAGGTCGACTGCCATCCTCTAACCAACTCGGGAAGGGTCATGGCTAGAAAAGCACTCTTACTCCTCACTTGGATTCCAAGTCCCCCACACATCAGGATTACTTTAGTCCTCTCATCATCCGGACTCGCCTTTTTCACCGTCTGAGAGCGACAAGTGAATATGTGCTTAAAGAGACCCCAATGCGGCTGACAACCCAGGAAGTTTTCGCACAGAGACACAAAAGCGGCGAGGTAGGCAATGGAATTGGGAGTGAAATGGTTGAGTTGTGCCCCAAAGAAGTTCAGAAACCCTCAGAAGAAAAGATTCGGTGGCAGAGAGAATCCGCGATCTACATGAGTGGCTAAGAGAACACACTCACCCTCCAGCGGCTGCGGTTGCCACTCGGTCCCCGGAAGTCTTGCTGACCCATGAGAGACCAGTCCCTCATTGGCCAGATCGTCGAGATCCTGCTGAATGATGGTCGAGCGGATCCAATCTCCTTGGACCCAACCTTGCGGCAGGCAGGACCGCGATGAAGATCCACCCCGACTGGTCGCTCTCCCCTTTGCTTTCGTTGTCGCCGTCGCCTTTTTCGCTCGCTCCAAGGCCGCCGTCTTATCCTTCACCATCGTCGCCGGCTAGGCGTGTGAGGAGTGAATGGTCGGAGGAAAAAGCAGGCGTAGCAGGCGAGGCGGAGGAAGGTGGAGAGGGGAATGGAGACGCACTATTCAAAAACCCCCGTCCGGCACCTTATATAAGGACACTTCCGAGTGGCTGACAGGTAGGCCCGGGCGATCCTGTCAAATCCCGAAATAGCCGCGCGCGCGATACGTGGCGAAAAAGGTGGCGCGGAAATCGAGGCGTCTTCGTCTTATCCCATCCGAGTACCACGGTCCTCTCCGCTTCACGCGCTTCCCAAAATTCGGATCCCACTAAATCCGCTAACAGCAGAGCAACCTGTCAGACGGAAGATTTCCTATGATCCGTCGCTCGGAAGTCCACCAAGTGCAAAAGTTCACTCGACAGAGGAAAAGAATGGATCAAGGCGACTGAAAGAAAAGTTGATGCCATCGCTAAAAAGTCATTGATCCAGAATGAGACATACTCAGAACACAAAAATAGGTCGGAAAGATTATCAACTCCTTCCTCACTCAAACCTCGATCCATTTGGGGGCTAATGATGAAGTCATGTACCTAGGGTAGGGTCATGGACCTGTCCAAAGTACCCTCCCCAAGGACATATTTAGAAGAAGCTGCCTTCCAGTCGACCAAGAGGAATTCCACTTGACGGACTTGAAGACAGTCGACCATGAAGACTCACTCGACCACCAGGAGATCAAGAGCCACTCTGTATCTAAACGGTCTGTAATTAAGTAGTCTTTATGGCCATGATGACACTTTATGTAAGGCGTTACAGGTAACGCCTGGCCTTAATGTACTTTAAACCCTCTGCTATGTGGGCTGGCTAGGGTCCTGGCAGACACTATATAAGCCACCCCCTTCACTGGCAGAAGGGTTCGACCCCTGTAACTCATACACTTATAATCCAGTCGACCGCCTCCGGGCTCCGAGACGTAGGGTTGTTACTTCCTCCGAGAAGGGCCTGAACTTGTAAATCCCTTGTGTTTACAACTACTCCATAGCTAGGACCTTGCCTCTCCATACCTACCCCCCATTCTACTGTCAGTCTTAGTACCACGACAGATAGTAGGGACCCACCAGGGTCATTGCATTTCGCAAGCAGGTGCCTCGTTATTACAACCCAAAAAAATACTTCCTCCTAATTGTTTGACAACTAGGTCCCACGCCATTGTCAATGTAGTCAATAAACGAGAAAATTACACAACGAGCAGATAACACCAGGGACCCAGTAGCTCGCCCAGTTGTTTTTTAGTTTCAGGGATGGAGCTCAACTGCGTGCTGTGCGGGGGCTGTGGCTCGTCTAGCCCACGCTTACGCTTTTAATAAGCACATGACGAGCCCAGTTGATATATTTTTTGTTTCTGAAATTGGTTAGCCCAGTTCTTTTTTTGGAGAATACCAAAACCGAGGCCTACTTGCTTTTCTCAACCCCGCTGGCCTGCAAATCTTTCAAGACGAGGAGGGATGTAAGTAGTAAGAAATGGGCTTCCCCAGAAAATGGGCTATAAGTTGTAAGAAATGGGCTGTAAATTTTTATACCAAAGCCAACCGGCAATTGCATTAAAATATCATTTTTTTCAGGATTTCTCTACTCTCTACTCTTATAAAATCCAAAGCCAACTGGCAATTACATTAAAATATCATCTTTTCTCCCACAAGATAAACTACTCATACAAATGCATCTTCATGTTCCGTGCAACAAACGGGCATCTTGCTAGTTAAGATTCTAAATTTCATTCATTTTTTTGCGGAGAATTGTTTTTTGAATTTTATTTTGATATAATTTTTTGAAAATTATTTTTAACGTGACTCGAAATTTCGTGATTAAAAGAGTTCGAACCCCACCGAAATATGCAAAATTTCATTGAATTTTTTAGCAGTGCCCAGAATATATGGTCTGTAATCTTAATAAAAAGAATATGGGCTTCAAATATCCTTAAGAATTAGCAAATGGGCTGTAAATTATTGAAAATAATGGCTAATGGGCCGTATGTTATTTTCCACAGATTTGGAGGCTGACTTCTGGGCCTACTAGGTTGACGATGACGCTGTCCTAATTTTTTTTGACACGTACGCAAGGCTTTGTCAACTTAGTCAACACACAGCAGTGACTGTTCGATGTCCATCCAACGGCCGCCGTGCTTCTTCAATCTTTGATCTTCCTGCTCCAGCCGCCAAACCAGCACCGGCGGGACTGCCTGGTCCCTCCTCCCATGGCTGGCTGTGCTGCCGCCAGGCCATCCCTCTAAGCACCCACACATCCTGTTATTTTCCGGCGACGTCAGCCTCACCCCGCAGCCGACCAGTCAGCGCTCGTACTCCCCTCGGCATGGGCATCCGCTGCGGTGGCTTCGCCGGCTCCGGGTGGTTCTCTTCCTGGGCCTCGCCCTCGTCCATCGCATTTGTGCTCTCGGCGCGGTGAGGTCAACATGGTCAACAAACAACAGCCATCGGAAGAGGCTGACAGTAGGGGCCCACACAGGGAAATGCCTCCTTATTACGTGCAAAATAATGATTCCTCCACCTGATAGCTGGGACCCATCGGAAGGGCCTCAGTATTTTGCAAAAAAAACGTCCCCCCCGCTGTCAGCTCGGACCCACCAGAAGTGCCTCCTAATTACGCACAAAAATTTAATACTCCCCCTGCTAGCTGTGACCCACCTTTGTGGGAGGCTGACTTGTGGGTCTACTAAGTTGATAGGGACGGAGGGCTTTGTCGACTTAGTCAATATGAACGATTAGAGCTCCAGTGACCGTACAATGTCCATCCAACAGTCGTAGTGCTTCTTCAACCTCTGGTCTTCTTGCTCTAGCCGCCCAAAGCAGCGCCGGTCGTGCCGCATGCTCCTGCCTCCTGTGGCCGGCTGTCCTGCCGTGGAGGCCTCACCACCCCTACTATTCCCACCGCTGGCCAGGTCCTGCGGCGATGGCAGCCTCACATCGCAGCCGAACCAGTGAACCCTCGTACTCCTCTCCGCGCGGGCTTCCACTGCCGCGTCTTCCCCGGCTCCGCATCGTCCCCTTCCTAGGCCTCGCCGTCGTCCACTGCCCTGGTGCTCTCCGCGCAGTGTGGTCAACGTGGTCAAGGAACAACTTCCATCAGAAGAGTACTGTACGTGGAGAGGCTGAAAGCTGGGTCCACTGCGGCCGCAAGGAAGTGCCTCCTTATTATGCGCAAAATAATTATTCCTCCACCTGACAGCGGGGACCCACAGACAGGCCACCGTATTTCACGAAAAAAACGTTTCCCCCCTGACTGCTAGGACCCACCAGCTACATCTTTGCACGCAAGGAAGTGCATCCGGGCAAAAAAACAAAAATGATTCGCCCCCTAATTGCTGGGACCCACCAGCTACATCTTCGCACGCAAGGAAGTGCCTGAGAGTCGGGACCCACCTGGTCGAAGCATACGTAGCGTTGTCATTCTGGTCGCGAACGTGTACGCACATACTGGTGGATGTAGAGGCGCGCATGTGTCGTAGTAGAGGCGTGCACGTAGTATGTACACGTACGTACAACGGCGAGTGTGCAAGAAAGAAAATACGGCCACGTACGTACATACGGGCGGGGTCTCGAACGCCTACTCGCGCATACGTACGGCCAGGGCTCGTGTACATGGTTGGGTAGGAACGCAGAAACTGCATCATTGTCGTGTTCATGGGGAGGCAACAAAATGCGTCGTGTTCATCGGGAGGGAACAGAATGCATCGTGTTCATCGGGAGGCAACGGAACGTGTGGGAGCCAACCGGCTTGGATGGAACATGCGATGGAAACGAGGCCTGGCGTACCGCAGAACGGAGGAAATGGCCTTGTGTTTGACCGACCACGTTTGAAACGGGATCCTGTTCATCGGGAGGGGTCTGGAGTACCGCAAAACGGAGGAAACAGACTTGTGTTGGACCTCCTACGGTCGAAACGGGGCATTGTTGATCGGTAAGGGTGCGGTGTACTGCAAAACGGACGAAACAGACTTGTGTTGGAGCGCTATGGTCGAAACGGGGGTCCTGTTCATCCGGAGGGGTGTGGCGTACCGCAAACGGGGCTCGATGGGATACTGTTCATCTCCACCGTCGACCTCCTCCAGCCTCTACGGGCTACTGTTCATCCACCGTCTACCTCCTCCAGCCTTCACTTGCGACTGTTCATCCACGGCCTCCTGTTCATCCAGCCTCCACCGCGCGCTACTCCATCGGCTACTGTTGAACCACCCCTCTCCATGGGCTCCTGTTCAACCACCCCTCCATGGGCTACTGTTCATCCACCCCTCCACCATATACTGTTCATCCAGCCCTCCACGGGGTCGTCCTGTTCATCCAGCACTCCACGGGGTCCTGTTCATCCAGAGGCAACACCACGGGGTCCTGTTCATCCACTCCCACCGCTCACTGTTCATCTAAACCCCCCGCAACGCTCACTGTTCATCCAGTGGCAGCATCGACCGGCTTCAGTTAGCAGCAGTAGCGAAGGAATCGCTCAATCGGGTTCAGTCAACAACCATCGATCGATCGCTCGGGTTCAGTAACGCGTAGCCTGCAGTGCAATTGCTCGGGTTCAGTTAGAGCCCAACGCCTCGCTCGGGTTCATTTAGAGCCAACGCCTCGCACACACGCACGTACGTGTACAAGAGAAACGCGCATCGCTCGGCCCCCGACCACCCACCATAACCGGGAACTCGCCAAAATTTTCCTCGCCCTCGCTTCTACCATGGTTTTTTCCGACATGGATGGCCCAAAGAATGTCATGCAGCTGCGTCTCCGGCCCGCCCAGGATGAAAAGCCCATTTTCTGTCATGATTTTTTGTCATAGAAGTAGGAGCCCACCACATCTATGATGATACTGGGTTTTGTTACAATTATCGTCATAGAAGTGTCATAAGTATGACAGAAAAAAATTTTGTTCGGCCCAAAATGTCACGGATCTGTCTTATTTTGTAGTGTAGTGGTAGACAAGGACATCATGTCGCATGCACAACTGGGCGACGGCAACCTTCTGATCATGCCCGGCACGACCGATGGTGTACTCGAGGTCGAAGCTGACCACTTGGTACTTGTCCTCGGCAAGGAACTGCTTCATAGTTCGGATGGAGCTCTCCAACGAGACCGGATCATTCGTGTACACCACCGAGAGGGCCTTCCCCATCTCGTGGGTGTCCACTACGTGATGCATGGTGAACTTCCCGCCGTTGTCGTCGTTCTCCGCTGGGAGCACCATTGGAGCTATGGGAAGCACCAATGGAACCGTTGTATGTCCTATCTATATGTGTTGTCGTGCGTGTGCTTATTGTGTCGTGTGACGCGAGAGATGAATGTAAATGGCCGCATGAATAAATGGCGGTCGGGTGGCCTGGATTCTCTACGCGTCTGCATGGCAGTTTTTGCAGCGGGTAACTGCATTGTCGCGCCGCGCCCGGCGCAACCGCATGCACATGAACATGCGTGATTGTGCGCCGGCCCCAAACACTGGCAACGCGTGCGGAGGGATGAGGGTAGAGCACTCGGAGGGATGCGAGAGCAGAGCGCGTGCAGCAGGACGCGAGCAGAGTGCGCCACGGCCGCCTGAACCGCAAGCAACCACACGCATAGAACAGTTGAACACGCAGGAAATGGTCGCCTACAAGCCGGTCGACAATTGCGTCGCCGCGTAGAGAGTGGCCGCGTGCTACTACCTCCGTCTAGTCTATAGTCCCCTTTATATTCTGTGCCATACTTTGCCCTCAAATTTAACCAATAAAATGTTAATGCATGTTATAAAAACTATATAATTGGAAACTATGTTCAAATACGAATCCAACTACATAATCTTTGGCGACATGCATTCATATTTTATTAGTTAAATCATACTTATAAACCAGGACGGGGATATAGTAGGTAATTAAATCACAATTTTTTTTATTCGTATGTGTACGTGGCATTTCGTCCTCCTCTCGCACGTCCTGTCACCCCATTCCCGCAGACGGCTTACAACGCAAGCTTGCGCAGCGCGCGTGGGGTGTTCTTTTGGCCAAACGGTGGCACCAATGAATCGCCGGTGCGCTCATTCCCATGCAACATCGCAGGTTCCCGCACAAGCTTCCCGCCCGACTCGGTGAAATACCCCAAAATCCCAATGCTTACCAGCCTTCTATATAAACCCTCACGGTCGGCGAGTCCTGCATCGCATTTCCCCTCCCTCCCTGTAGCTTATTGCTACGTCTTGAGCTTGCGTTGGCTTTCCTTAAAGAGGAAAGGGTGATGCAGCAATAGTAGCGTAAGTATTTCCCTCAGTTTTTGAGAACCAAGGTATCAATCCAGTAGGAGGCTCCTCAAACGTCCCACGCACCTACACAAACAAACAAAGAACTCGCAACCAACACAATAAAGGGGTTGTCAATCCCTTCACGGCCACTTGCGAAAGTGAGATCTAATAGAGATAGTATGATAAGATAAATATATTTTTAGTATTTTAGAATATAGATTCAAAAAGTAAAGATGCAAATAAAAGTAAATTGGAAGCAAATATGATAAGAGATAGACCCGGGGGCCATAGGTTTCACTAGTGGCTTCTCTCAAGATAGCGTAAGTATTACGGTGGGTGAACAAATTACTGTCGAGCAACTGATAGAAAAGCGAATAATTATGAGATTATCCAGGCATGATCATGTATATAGGCATCAAGTCCGCAACAAGTAGACCGACTCCTGCCTGCATCTACTACTATTACTCCACACATCGACCGACTCCTGCCTGCATGTAGAGTATTAAGTTCATAAGAACAGAGTAACGCCTTAAGCAAGATGACATGATGTCGAGGGATAAACTCAAGGAATATGATATAAACCCCATCTTTTTATCCTTGGTGGCAACAATACAATATGTGCCTTGCAACCCTTTCTGTCACTGGGTTAGGACACCGCAAGATTGAACCCCAAAGCTAAGAACTTCTCCCATGGCAAGAAAGATCAATCTAGTAGGCCAAACCAAACTGATAATTCGAAGAGACTTGCAAAGATAACTCAATCATACATAAAAGAATTCAGAGGAGATTCAAATATTTCTCATAGATAAACTTGATCATAAACCCACAATTCACCGGATCTCGACAAACACACCGCAAAAAGAGTTTACATCGAATAGATCTCCACAAGAGAGGGGGAGAACATTGTATTGAGATCCAAAAAGAGAGAAGAAGCCATCTAGCTAATAACTATGGACCCGAAGGTCTGTGGTAAACTACTCACAACTCATCGGAGGGGCAAGGATGTTGATCTAGAAGCCCTCTATGGTCGATTTCCCCTCCGGCGCAGCGCCGGCGAAGGCTCCAAGATGGGATCTCGCGGATACAGAAGGTTACGATGGTGGAAATTGTGTTTCGTTGGCTCCCTGGATGTTTTCGGGGTACGTAGGCTTATATTGGAGGAAGAAGTACGTCGGTGGCCGCCCGAGGGGGGTGGCCGCCCGAGGGGGGGGGCGTGCCCTATAGGGGGGGGGGGTGCCCTCCTATCTCCTAGAGGTCTCGGCTGCTTCTTGACTTGCACTCCAAGTCCTTTGGATCACGTTCGTTCCAAAAATCACGCTCCCGAAGATTTCATTCCGTTTGGACTCCGTTTGATATTCCTTTTCTTCGAAATACTGAAATAGGCAAAAAAAAACAGCAATACGGGCTGGGCCTACGGTTAGTAGGTTAGTCCCAAAAATGATATAAATGTGCAAAATAGAGCCCATAAACATCCAAAAGGGGTAAAATAATAGCATGGAACAATAAAAAATTATAGATACGTTGGAGACGTATCAAGCATCCCCAAGCTTAATTCCTGCTCGTCCTCGAGTAGGTAAATGATAAAAAAGAAATTTTTGATGTGGAATGCTACCTAGCATAATTCTCAAGGTAATTTTCTTTATTGTGGCATGAATGTTCAGATCCAAATGATACAAAATAAAAGTTCATATTAACATGAAAATGGTGATACTTCAAGCATACTAATCAAAGTAACCATGTCTTCTCAAAGTAACATGGCCAAAGAAAGTTATCCCTACAAAACCATATAGTCTGACTGTTGCTCTATCTTCATCACACAAAGTATTTAATCATGCACAACCCCGACGACAAGCCAAGCAATTGTTTCATACTTTAATAATCTCAAACTCTTTCAACTTTCACGCAATACATGAGCGTGAGCCATGGACATAGCACTATATGTGGTGTAGAATGGTGGTCGTGGAGAAGACAAAAAGGGAGAAGATAGTCTCACATCAACTAGGCGTATCAACGGGCTATGGAGATGCCCATTAATAGATATCAATGTGAGTGAGTAGGGATTGCCATGCAACAGATGCACTAGAGCTATAAATATATGAAAGCTCAACAGAAGAAACTAAGTGGGTGTGCATCCAACTTGCTTTCTCACGAAGACCTAGGGCATTTTGAGGTAGCTCATCATTGGAATATACAAGCCAAGTTCTATAATGAAAAATTCCCACTAGTATATGAAAGTGACAACATAGGAGACTCTCTATCATGAAGATCATGGTGCTACTTTGAAGCACAAGTGTGGAAAAAGAGATAGTAGCATTGACCCTTCTCTCTTTTTCTCCCATTTTATCATTTTTTTCTTTTTTCTTTGGCCTTTCCTTTTTTTCTTTTTGGCCTTTCTCTTTTTTTTCTTTTTTCTCTTTTTGTAAAGTCCGAAGTCTCATCCCAACTTGTGGGGGAATCATAGTCTTCATCATCCTTTCCTCACTAGGACAATGCTCTAATAATGAAAATCATCACACTTTTATGGATTTACAACTCAAAGCTAGAACAAGATATGACTCTATATGAATGCCTCCGGCGGTGTATCGGGATATACAATGAATCAAGAGCGACATGTATGAAAATTATGAAGGTGTCCTTGCCACAAATACAATGTCAACTACATGATCATGCAAAGAGCAATATGACAAAAGTAATGCGTGTCATATGAACGGAATAGTGGAAAGTTGCATGGCAATATATCTCGGAATGGCTATGGAAATACCATAATAGGTAGGTATGGTAGCTGTTTTGAGGAAGGTAAATGGTGGGTGTATGGTACCGGCGAAAGTTGCACAGCACAAGAGAGGCTAGCAATGGTGGAAGGGTGAAAGGGTGCGTATAATCCATGGACTCAACATTAGTCAAAAGAACTCATGTACTTGTTGAAAAAAATCTAGAAGTCATCAAAAACCAAAGAACTACACGCATGCTCCTAGGGGGATAGATTGGTAGGAAAAGACCATCGCTCGTCCCCGACCGCCACTTATAAGGAAGACAATCAATAAATAAAATTGTGCTCCAACTTCATCACAAGGCAGTTCACCATACGTGCATGCTACGGCAATCACAAACCTCAACACAAGTACTTTTCATAATCGCTTCAACTAGCATGACTCAAACATCACTACCTCCATATCTCAAAACAATTATCAAGCATCATATTGATCATAGCATCCAATTCTTTTCTATGATAGTCTTTATTATACCCAACTTGGATGCTCATCATTCTAGGACCAACTTTGTAACCATAGCAAATACCATGCTGTTCTAAAAGACTCTAAAAAAGATATAAGTGAAGCATGAGAGACTAGAAATTTCTTCAAAATTAAGTCACCACCGTGCTCTAAAAAATATAAGTGAAGCACTACAGCAAAAACTATCAAGCTCAAAAGATATAAGTGAAGCACATAGAATATTCTAGCAAATTCTAATCAAGTAGGCTTCTCCCAAAAGGTGTGTACAGAAAGGATGATTGTGGTAAACTAAAAAGCAAAGCCTAATATAATACACGACGCTCCAAGCAAAACACATATCATGTGGAGAATAAAAATATAGCTCCAAGTAAAGTTACCAATGAACGACGACGAAAGAGGGGATGCCTTCCCGGGGCATCCCCAAGCTTAGGCTTTTGGATATCCTTGAATATATTGGGGTGCCATGTGCATCCCCAAGCTTAGGCTCTTGCCACTCCTTATTCCATAGTCCATAAAAGCTTTACCCAAAACTTGAAAACTTCACAACACAAAACTCAACAGGAAATCTTATAAGCTCCGTTAGTGAAAGAAAACAAAACCACCAAATAAGGTACTGTAATGAACTCATTCTTTATTTATTTTGGTGTTGAACCTAATGTATTCCAACTTCTCTATGGTTTATAAACTATTTTACTAGCCATAGATGCATCAAAATAAGAAAACAACACACGAAAAACAGAATCTGTCAAAAACAGAACAGTCTGTAGCAATCTGTAACTAATGGAAACTTCTGGAACTCTAAAAATCCTACCAAAATAGTAAGTCCTGGAAAATTTGTTTATTGATCTGTATCAAAAAGAATCAACGCAAAATCACGTTTCTGTGATTTAACATAACTGAATTCGTGCGCGTAAAGTTTCTGCTTTTCAGCAGAATCAAATCAACTATCATCATAGGTTATCCTATAGGTTCTACTTGGCACAAACACTAACTAAAAGATAAAAACACATCTAAACAGGAAGTGGATGCAAGATTTATTACTAAACAGTAACAAAAACAAAAAACACTAAGAAAATTGGATTGCCTCCCAACTAGCGCTATCGTTTAACGCCCCTAGCTAGGCATAAAAGCGAAGATAGATCTAAGTAGTGCCATCTTTGGCACTAAATTCATAAGTAGCTCGCATGATAGATTCATAAGGTAATTTGACTTTCTTTCTTGGAAAGTGCTCCATGCCTTTCTTTAATGGAAATTGGAATCTAATATTCCCTTCCTTCATATCAATAATCGCGCCAATCGTTCTAAGGAAAGGTCTACCAAGAATAATAGGGCAAGAAAGATTGCAATCTATATCAAGAACGATAAAATCTACGGGCACCAAATTTCTATTTGCAACAATGAGAACATTATGGATCCTTCCCATTGGCTTTTTAATGGTGGAATCCGCAAGGTGCAAATTTAAAGAGCAATCATCAAGATCATGGAAACCTAGAATATCACATAAAGTTTTTGGAATCGTGGAAACACTAGCACCCAAATCACACAAAGCAAAACACTCATGATCTTTAATTCTAATCTTTATAGTAGGTTCCCACTCATCATTAAGTTTTCTAGGTATAGAAACTTCCAAATTAAGTTTTTCATCATAAGATTGCATCAAGGCATCAACGATATGTTTGGTAGAAGCTTTATTTTGACTATAAACATGTGGAGAATTAACAACGGATTGCAACAAGGAAATACAACCTTCTAAAGAACAATTATCATAATCAAATTCCTTGAAATCCGAGATAGTGGGTTCAATGCTATTTAAAGTCATGACCTCTCCAATCCTACTTTTACCAAATTTAGCATCAAGATCTAAAGACTCCGAATTCTTGGGACGCCTTCTAGGCAAAGTTGACTCATCATCAGTCCCATAATTACCAAGATTCATATTGCAAAACAAAGATCTAATAGGGGAAACATCAATAACTATAAGATCTTCATCATTATTTTCATGGAAACTAGAAGAACACGCCTTTTATAAAGCTATCTTTTTTAGCACGCAATCTAGCGGTTCTTTCTTTGCACTCATCAATGGAAATTCTCATTGCTTTGAGAGACTCATTGATATCATGCTTAGGAGAAGAAGATCTAAGTTTAAGAGAATCAACATCAAGCGAAAGTCTATCAACGTTCCTAGCCAAATCATCAACTTTGAGCAATTTCTCTTCAAGCAAGGCATTAAAATTCTTTTGAGAAATCATAAATTCTTTCACACTATTCTCAAAATCAGAGGGCATCTTATTAAAATTACCATAAGAATTATTGTAGGAATTTCCATAATTATTAGAGGAATTACTAGGGAACGGTCTAGCATTAAAGTTTCCTCTATAAGCGTTGTTTCCAAAACTATTCCTACCAACAAAATTCACATCCATAGATTCATTATTATTCTCAATCAAAGTAGACAAAGGCATATCATTGGGATCAAGAGGAGTATTTTTAGTAGCAAACAATTTCATAAGTACATCCATCTTTCCACTCAAAACATTGATTTCGTCTATAGCATGCAGTTTTTTACTAGAAGATCTTTCGGTGTGCTATTGAGAATAATTAGCCATAATATTATCAAGAAGTTTTGTAGCATCCCCTAACGTGATTTCCATAAACGTGCCTCCCACAGCCGAATCTAAGAGATTTCTAGAATCAAAGTTCAAACCGGCATAAAAATTTTGTATGATCATCCATAAATTCAACCCATGAGTAGGGCAATTGCAAATCATCAATTTCATTCTTTCCCAAGATTGGGCAACATGCTCATGATCAAGTTGTTTAAAATTCATAATATCATTCCTAAGAGTGATAATCTTAGCGGGAGGAAAATACTTAGAGATAAAAGCATCTTTGCACTTGTTCCAAGAATCAATACTATTTTTAGGCAAAGACGAAAACCAAACTTTAGCATGATCTCTAAGTGAAAATGGAAATAACTTCAATTCGGCAATATCGTTATCCATATCTTTCTTCTTTTGCATATCACACAAATCAACAAATTTGTTTAGATGAGTAGCGGCATCTTCACTAGGAAGGCCGGCGTATTGATCTTTCATAACAAGATTCAGCAAAGCAGTATTGATTTCACAAGACTCAACATCATTAAGAGGAGCAATCGGAGTACTAAGGAAATCATTATTATTGGTATTCGAGAAATCACACAATTTGGTATTATCTTGCGCCATGGCAACAAGTAATCCAACACATAAGAAAACATAAAAAGGCAAGCGAAAGAGAGAGAGGAGGAGATTGGGAAAGAGAGGGCGAATAAAACGGCAAGGGTGAAGTGGGGGAGAGGAAAACGAGAGGCAAATGGCAAATAATGTAAATGCGAGGGAGATGGGTTTGTGATGGGTACTTGGTATGTCTTGACTTGAGCGAAGACCTCCCCGGCAACGGCGCCAGAAATCCTTCTTGCTACGTCTTGAGCTTGCGTTGGTTTTCCTTGAAGAGGAAAGGGTGATGCAACAATAGTAGCGTAAGTATTTCCCTCAGTTTTTGAGAACCAAGGTATCAATCCAGTAGGAGGCTCCTCAAAAGTCCCACGCACCTACACAAACAAACAAAGAACTCGCAACCAACACAATAAAGGGGTTGTCAATCCCTTCACGGCCACTTGCGAAAGTGAGATCTAATAGAGATAGTATGATAAGATAAATATATTTTTGGCATTTTATAATATAGATGCAAAAAGTAAAGATGAAAATAAAAGTAAATTGGAAGCAAATATGATAAGAGATAGATCCGGGGGCCATAGGTTTCACTAGTGGCTTCTCTCAAGATAGCATAAGTATTACGGTGGGTGAACAAATTACTGTCAATCAATTGATAGAAAGCTAATAATTATGAGATTATCTAGGCATGATCATGTATATAGGCATCACGTCCGCAACAAGTAGACCGACTCCTGCCTGCATCTACTACTATTACTCCACACATCGACCGACTCCTGCCTGCATCTAGAGTATTAAGTTCATAAGAACAGAGTAACGCCTTAAGCATGATGACATGATGTAGAGGGATAAAATCAAGCAATATGATATAAACCCCATCTTTTTATCCTCGATGGCAACAATACAATACGTGCCTTGCAACCCTTTCTATCACTGGGTAAGGACACCGCAAGATTGAACCCAAAGCTAAGCACTTCTCCCATGGAAATAAAGATCAATCTAGTAGGCCAAACCAAACTGATAATTCGAAGAGACTTGCAAAGATAACTCAATCATACATAAAAGAATTCAGAGGAGATTCAAATATTTTCTTATAGATAAACTTGATCGTAAACCCACAATTCATCGGATCTCGACAAACACACCGCAAAAAGAGTTTACATCAAATAGATCTCCACAAGAGAGGGGGAGAACATTGTATTGAGATCCAAAAAGAGAGAAGAAGCCATCTAGCTAATAACTATGGACCCGAAGGTCTGTGGTAAACTACTCACAACTCATCGGAGGGGCAAGGATGTTGATGTAGAAGCCCTCCATGGTCGATTCCCCCTCCGGCGGAGCACCGGCGAAGGCTCCAAGATGGGATCTCGTGGATACAGAAGGTTACGGTAGTGGAAATTGTGTTTCGTTGGCTCCCTGGATGTTTTCGTGGTACGTAGGCTTATATAGGAGGAAGAAGTACGTCGGTTACCGCCCGAGGGGCCCATGAGACAAGGGGGCGCGCCCTATAGGGGGGGCACCCTCCTATCTCGTGGAGGCCCCGACTGCTTCTTGACTTGCACTCCAAGTCCTCTGGATCACATTCATTCCAAAAAACACGCTCCCGAAGGTTTCATTCCGTTTGGACTCCATTTAATATTCCTTTTCTTTGAAATACTAAAATAGGCAAAAAAACAGCAATACGGGCTGGGCCTCTGGTTAGTAGGTTAGTCCCAAAAATGATATAAATGTGTAAAATAAATCCCATAAACATCCAAAAGGGGTAATATAACAGCATGGAACAATCAAAAATTATAGATACGTTGGAGACATATCACTTATCTCGCTGCTTCTCCCATAATCGCCAATGGCAGTGGTCCATCATCGTCACTTAGCCACTCCGCCGTCATCAGAGGATAGCTCCAGCTGGGAGGCTACACCGCGGCGGCGGTGCAGTCCCCGGTGTAGTGTAGTGTGCGTGGCGTCCTTGTTGGGTGTGCACGGAACGCCCACCACACGCTCCGCCACCGCTGCCCGTCGGTAGCTGTTGCCGGCCGCTGTTGCCGCCACACCACCGTATAAAGCCAGGGTCATCGCTTGCTCCGCCACTGTGGCCCGAAGGCGGGAAGTGACTGTCGTGGCCGCCACCCCACTGCCGGTCACCATGGCCATCACTCGCTCCGCCACCGCGGCCCGAAGGCGGGAGGTGGTGGTCGTGGCCGCCACCCCCTTGTCGGCCGCCGTGGCCGCCAGCCCACCATCGACCGCCGAGGTCATCACCCGCTCCGCCACCGCTGCCCGAAGGTGGGTGGCGGAGGTGGATACCCACACATGCGTCAGCGACCTTGCGCTCTACACTGAGTTCCTGCAGGAGGAGGAGGAGCGCCTCATCGAGCATGCAAAGAGCCTTACCGCCTCCGTGGCCACGGCACACGCCGCCTCAGAGGTGAGGAATCGGGAAATTCATGAGAAGAATCACCGCTTCGAGAGGGGTCATCTGGAGCGGCTGAGGGAGTTCGAGGTGAGCGTCGCTGAAGCTGCAGCAGCGGCAGGCACCGTATTGCAGTTGACCAGCTCGTCGGTAGGCTCCTCCTCCTCGGCCTCTTACTGAGTCTTGGCAGAGGAGGGGCGGCCGGAAGTAGTACAAAGCCCCTCTGTAGTAGTAGTAGTAGTAGTAGTAGTATTAGTAGTATTAATAGTAGTAGTAGTAGTAGTAGTAGTAGTAGTAGTAGTAGTAGTAGTAGTAGTAGTAGTAGTAGTAGTAGTAGTAGTATTTAGGAGCTATTTTGTTCAGTTCATCTGACAATAGATGTGGTGGAATTGTACAACGTACTTAAAATTCGCTATTATATATAGTTGAGCTAGCTATTTCAGTACGTGGTTGGCAACAATTGGGAAAAGTTTGGTCGGTTTAGCTGTTGAGTTGAACTGTTTGTATAAATTAAGAACGACTGCTTAATCTATGAATGAAATCTATGCTTAATTACTGAATTTTAGTTGCAAAAATTAGATACTGCTAGTGATTTTTAGCTCCATATTTTGACAAATCGCAGTGTTACAAGGTTGACAAATGGCAATGTTACTAGATCAACAAGTGTTATTATTTCAAGTTTGACAAATGGCAACATACCCAATATGACAGATGCAAATCTTACCAAATTGTTTGTAAGTGGTTGCACACGGGTCATCCAAAAGAACCGTCTGCGTTGAAGAGATGCACAAATCCTGCTCTCACTTTGCATACGGGTGTTCTATCTAAAACGTTTGCGATCAAGTGCTGCACAAATCCTACTCAGCATATTTTTGAAGGAAATATGCCCTAGAGGCAATAATAAAGTTTTTATTTATTTCCTTTTTTCATGATAAATGTTTATTATTCATGCTAGAATTGTATTAACCTAAAACTTAATACATGTGTGAATACATAGACAAAACATTTTGTCCCTAGTATGCCTCTACTAGTATAGCTCGTTAATCAAAGATGGTTATGTTTCCTAACCATAGACATGTGTTGTAAATTTATGAACGGGATCACATCATCAGGAGAATGATGTGATGGACATGACCCATCCGTTAGCTTAGCATTATGATCGTTACAGTTTCATTGCTACTGCTTTCTTCATGACTTATACACGTTCCTCGGACTATGAGATTATGCAACTCCCGAATATCGGAGGAACACCTTGTGTGCTATCAAACATCACAATGTAAATGGGTGATTATAAAGATGCTCTACAGGTGTCTCTGAAGGTGTTTTTTGAGTTGGCATAGATCGACATTAGGATTTGTCACTCTGTGTATCGAAGAGGTATCTCTGGGCCCTCTCGGTAATGCTCATCACTATAAGCCTTGCAATCAATTTGACTAATGAGTTAGTTGCGGGATGAAGCATTACGGAATGAGTAAAGAGACTTGCCGGCAACGAGATTGAACTAGGTATGATGATACTGACGATCGAATCTCGGGCAAGTAACATACCGATGACAAAGGGAGCAACGTATGTTGTTATGTGGTTTGACTGATAAAGATCTTCGTAGAATATGTAGGAGCCAATATGAGCATCTAGGTTCCACTATTGGTTATTGACCGTAGATGTGTCTCAGTCATGTCTACATAGTTCTCGAACCCATAGGGTCCGCACGCTTAACGTTCGATGACGATATGTATATGAGTTATGTGTTTTTGATGACCGAAGTTTCTTCGGAGTTCCGGATGAGATCACGGACATGACGAGGAGTCTCGAAATGGTCAAGACATAAAGATTGATATATTGGGCCATGTTATTCGGACACCGGAAGTGTTCCAGATAGTTTCGGGTAAATATGGAGTGCGGGAGGCACTACTACGAAAAGGGATATAGATAATATGGACATTAATGGCGCACCACACATGTGGTGCGCCACTGCTATATAGCAGTGGCGCACCATGTGTTGGTATGTCATTAGTGTCCATCACACTAATGGCGCACCACACCCACGGTGCGCCACTACTAACAATTTTTTTTCCAAAACTAGTAATGGCGCACCAGGGCATAGTGCGCCATTACTAGTTTTAACTAGTAATGGCGCACCACACACTCCGTGCGCCACTACTAACAATTGTTTTTTACTTTTTTTTTCAAAACTAGTAATTGCGCACCGGAGTGTAGTGCGCCATTACTAGTTCAAACTAGTAATGGCGCACCACATCCACGGTGCGCCACTACTAACAATTTTTTTTGCAAAACTAGAAATGCCGCACCACGTAACAGGTGTGCCATTAGTAACCAGGGTTACTAATGGCGCATTTATAGGTGGTGCGCCATTAGTAACCTGAGACCAGCTAGATATTTTGGACAGCCACCTACCACACTCACTTTCCCCAGTTCATTCTCTCCACCTCCTCCTCCAAGCTTGTCTCGGCTGCCTCCACCTCCTCACCTCATTTGCACCATAGATTCACCCAAATTGAGTGGTTAAATTACCTTTTTTTGATAGGTAAGTAAGAGGAAAGCTTTCTTTATGTTGTAGATCTACTTTTTTCTCCCTCCAACAACGTGCACATGCACTTTTTATGGCCTAGCTAGATCTACGCATGTGTTGTGGTGTTGCATATGTTTGTGGTGTTGCATATATGTTTGTGTTTGTAGGTACCGGTATTTGAAATGCAATAGTTGCCAATATTTTGCCGGAATGTTGATTCATTTCTGTTTCGGCGAGAATTTGGCACTATGCATTCTTTTTGGTCCTATTTTTAGGCAAAGTCATGCCAAATTTTTTCTTGGTTCTAAAATATCGTTTTGCTCTACCCCGTAGGCGACCATGGTCCGCATGATGACCGAAGGCATCGTGAATAGGTTTTTGAGCTCCGCGAAGGCCGAGATGCTTCAAAATAACGAGACGGAGATAAGATGTCCGTGTCGAAGATGCAAGCTAAGGAGCCTTATGGACCAGGATTCCGTACAGGTGCGGGACCACCTGCTCTTGTGTGGTTTCATGGATGGCTATTGGTGGCAAGGTGATGAAGATGATTATGAAGTCGTCCATGGGGGCCGGGCAAGAAATGAGGAAGGGCAGCAAGACAACCGCGGCGAGGGCGGGCGAGAAGACGAAGAATCTCCAGGACATGATCACGAAGTAGATGCAGTACACAGTCATCATGTAGAAGATGCCGGACATGATGATGAGGAAGATACCGGAGCAGACGAAGGGAATGATCATGAAGATGAAGATGCCGGAGCAAACGACGATGGACCATCGTTGGGCTGGGTGCAGGACCCTCATATTCAAGAGCTACTTGTCATGCAGATGGATAACGCAAGAGCTGCCGCCCGAGAGAAAGCCAAGATGGATCAACTGGAGATAGACGTGGTTACTCCATTGTATGAAGGATGCAGGCCCGAGGATACCCTCCTGAAAGTAACGCTCATGGCTCTGGAGATGAAGGTAAAACACAAAATGACCAACGCATGCTTCGACGAGAACATGTCATTATGGCACGAACGTCTTCCCAAGGGGAACAAGTGCCCGACCAGTTTCGAGGAGGCGAAGAAAATCATGTGTCCTTTGGATGTACCGCACGTGAAATACCATGTGTGCCTGAACAATTGCATCATTTATCGGGACGAGCACGCGGAGTCTACCATATGTCCGGTGTGCGGTGTCACTCGATACAAGAAGAGGAAGAAAGCTCCTAGAAAAGTGGTGTGGTACTTTCCGATCACTCCTCGTCTGCAGCGGTATTTCGCGGACCCTAAGGTAGCAAAGCTCCTGCGTTGGCACGCGGATAGGGAGGAGAAGAAGCGAGAAGATGACAAGATGCTGAGTCACCCTAAGGATGCGAGCTAGTGGCAAGCGTTGAACTTCGAATACCCAGAATTTGGGGACGATCCAAGGAACATCATGCTGGGCGTGAGCACCGATGGAGTCAATCCGTTTGGCAGCCAGAGAAGCACACATAGCACCTGGCCTGTGTTTGTGTGGATGTACAACCTTCCCCCTGGTTGCGCATGAAGAGGAAGTACATTCACATGAGTATGCTAATTGAAGGGCCGAAACAACCAGGGAACGACATCAATCTGTATCTAGGGCTGCTGAAAGAGGAGCTAGACACGCTATGGAAAATGCCAGCTAATATGTGGGACGCCGCATAGAAAGAATATTTCCCTATGAGAGCCGCACTGCTCACGACGGTGTAGGACTATCTCGGTTACAGATATGTCGCGGGGCAGGTGGTCCACGGATTTTCTGGATGCGTCAGGTGCATGGATGACACAATGTATCGCCCGCTAGATAGAGATCTCGGGACTTTGAAAACAGTGTTCATGGGACATCGAAGGTGGCTTCGCGACGATGACTCATTGAGAAAATGCAAGGATCTGTTCGATGGTGAAACCGAACCCCGAAGACGCCCGCGTACGAGGAGCGGCGAGGAAATACACGAGCTGTTGTAAAATTGGAAAGATTGCCCACTACCGGGAAAGAAGCAAAAGGCGCTAGAGCCGGGAAAGAAGCGGAAGGTGCCAGAGCCACTGCTGAAGGTATGGAAAACGAGGTCTGTTTTCTGGGACTTGCAGTACTGGAAGATCCACCGTGTGCCTCACAGCCTTGATGTCATGCATATCAAGAAGAACATGCGCGAGAGTCTCCTTGGTACCCTGCTCAACATGCCAGAGAGGACCAAAGATGGGCCAAAAGCAAGGGCAGACTTGAAATCGATGGCATTAGGGAGGAGCTTCACGCTAATGATGATGATGATGAGGCGAAGCAGGACACGGAAAGTCGTTGCAAAGGCAAAAAGGCCAAGAAGACCGGAAATGACTTCCGTCCCGCGTGCTTCACTCTAAGTTAGGAAGAGATCGAGCAGTTTTTCACCTGCCTCATAGGAGTAAAACTTCCTTACGGTTACGCGGGGAAGATAAGAAGATACCTAGACTCAACGAAGCAGAAGTTCAGCGGGATGAAGTCTCACGACTGTCACGTGCTGATGACGCAGATACTTCCAGTTGCAATCCATGGGATCATGGACGCGCATGTCCGTGAAAAGCTATTTGGCCTATGCAACTTTTTTGACGTCATCTCTCGGAAGTCGGTTGGCGTGAGGCAACTCAGAAGGCTACAGGAAGAGATCTTGGTGATACTATGCAAGCTTGAGATGTACTTCCCGCTCGCATTCTTCGACGTTATGGTGCATCTGCTGGTCCATATCGCGGAGGATATCATCCAACTCGGGCCGACGTTCCTGCACAACATGATGTTGTTCGAAAGGATGAATGGTGTCATCAAAGGATACATTCGCAACATGTCATGTCCAGAGGGAAGCATAGCCAGGGGCTTTCTGACCGAAGAGTGCATCTCCTACTGCACGAATTATCTAGGCATCGAGACCCCCGTTGGTCTGCCCGTCAACAGGCACCTCGGCAGGCTCGCTGGACGGGGTCACCGTGAGGGTCGCCGCGAAATGCATGTCAACTTCGAGGATCGACTCGCTGACTTTGAAAGAGCAAACCTAGTCGCGCTACAACACATAGACGTGGTCGATCCTTGGGTGGTAGAGCACAAAACCTTTATTGAGAAGACGTACAATGACCGAGGCCAACAGAGGACGGACAGAGATATAATCAAAGACCATAACTCATGTTTCACGCGTTGGTTCAAGGAGAAGCTTCTGTCGTACCCTTTACATGAGGATTCTTCCACGGAAGAACAACTCATATTCGGCTTGTCACAGGGCGCCGAGCACAACCTGATGACGTATGTGGCGTACGATATCAACGGCTACACATTCTACACCGAGGGAAAGGACATGAAGAGCGATGGTTATCAGAACTCCAGGGTAACGATGGAATCCTACACCTGTAACGACAAGGATAGATACTACGGAAGGATCGAGGAGATCTGGGAGCTGAGCTACGCTAGAGAGAAGGTCCCGATGTTCCGTGTCAGATGGGCCAAGAGCGTCCTAAAAGAAGACCGGTATTTCACCACCATGGTTATACCCGAAGCCAAATACAAGACCGCGGGCGCAAACGTCACCGCAAAAAATGAGCCATGGGTACTGGCTTCCCAAGTGGATCAATGCTTCTTCATTACCGACCCGTCAAAGCCCAGTCGTGTTGTCATGAGGAGAGGCAAAAGGAAGATCATCGGAATGGATGGAGTCGCCAATGAGCAAGACTTCAACAAGTACAGCGACCCGAAGATGGAACATGACGACGACGATGAAGTGCAATACACCACAAGAAGAAGCAGGACCACCCTACCTAAAGGACGTCCGTTCAACAGAAGAACTCCATTTGAGAAAAAGAAGGGTAAGAAGATTGGGAAAAGATAGCTAGCTAAGACCGATTGTATTTAAATCGTAGTCTTCATTTCTCGATTGTATTTCGACATATTGAAATGATATTTCTTCTGTTCTAGTGTCCTCATGAATATTTGTTTATGTTTATTATGGTATTGAATTTCTAACTCACAAAAAGTATTGAATTTGTTAATATTTTTTGAACTCATGAATATTTTTAAATTTCATGGGCACTTTCTGAATTCATGAATATGTTTTCAAATTTGATGATATTTTTTCATATTCATAAATGTTTTACCAATTCACAAATGAATGCAACTAAAATCCAAAAAAAATATTGATGATATTTTTAAATAACAAATTTGATGTTATTTTTCATATTCATAAATATTTTGAAATAACAAATTTGATGAAATTTTTTCACATTCATAAATGTTTTCAAATTTATTGTCATTTTCTAAAAAATTATTAGATGCAACTAAAAAAATAAAAAAAAGTTACTAATGGCGCACCAGGAGAAGGTGCACCATTGCTATCAGTGTACTGATGGCGCACCCCTAGGAGGTGCGCCATTGGTATACCAATTTTTATGATATTTTTTCAAATATTTTCAAATAACAAATTTGATGATATTTTCAAATAACAAATTTGATGATATTTTTTCATATTCATAAATATTTTCAAATAACAAATTTGATGATATTTTTTCACATTCATAAATGTTTTCAAATTTGATCATCATTTTCTAAAAAATTATTAGACACAACTAAAAATAATAATAATAAAAAAGTTACTTATGGCGCACCCCTCGGTGGTGCGCCGTTGCTATGGATATACTTATGGCGCACCCCTGGGAGGTGCGCCATTGCTAACCTTCCCCCCTCTATCCCTTTCCCCCTCGCCCCCCGCGCCAGATCCCCCTCCATCTTGATCGCTATCCCCCCTCGCCGGATCCCCCTCGCCGCCGACGACCCCCCACACCCTCCCC